>NW_028247751.1:0-135509 GCF_964263255.1 Lissotriton vulgaris | reverse complement strand
AATGGCTCTTTTGCACTCCAATCACAAATCTCTGGGAACAACCATCTCAAAGAACATGTCTAGATCCTTCAACAAGATTTTGAGATAGTAACAACTCTGTCTACCTCAGTGTACCATTTTTTCGATTCTCTCAAAGCTTTGGAAGACTTTTTATGAAATGGAAAAGGTCTGCTAGAACATGTATGTACACCCTACTCCCTTTATCTTTGTCAAACATTACTCCATTGCTTCAGTTCCATCAGTACATTTCACCTTTCTGTTCCTCTGACACTGCCCTTTCCTTGCTCACTTTTGAACTTTCTACGAACTTTGCTCTTTGAATTTTTCTATATCTCCCCACTCCCTCATTCAACCCACCAGTTCTTTAGCATGAGTTTTCAAGCCATGTCTTCAAATCCTTGTCAATCACAGTCATTCTGAAATTCTTGTGTATCTTCTTCCTTTGTGACAAATTAAAGTTACACTTGTCGGCCAAAGCCTCCATCCCTACAAACGTCTAGCAGTTTCCTTGCTCATATACATCAATTTACTCCTGCTATAGTGTTTCAGAAAACCTATACCTAGATTATTTTTTAACAATCTCCTCAAGCTCAGTTTTTACCTCCATAACATTGATCTTTTGTGGGACATTATCTTTAGGCTGGAGTGATGATTTGAGGGCTGCAGCTGCAATGCTCTTTCTGTGCTAAATGCAATGTTGGATTCTCTTTCTGGAATCTTCAACAGAGTGTGAATACCTCTGCTTACTGGGGTCTGTGGGGCGCTTATGATTGCCTTTACTTGGGGAGTTTTCCTTACTATTTGCATCAGGGGAATACTTCTGCTTGCCGAAATCTGTGGTATGCTTGGGATTGTTGGTGTCGGTATATCAGGGTATACTTGCTTCTTCAGGGAGACAAGTCACTGCTCTCCCTATGGTAATCTCTGTTGGGGTTACCTAGTGGGGTGGACTCAATTATAAGAGGGTGGTCTTGACCTCAACAAAGCACTAAAAAATCAACATCTTCTTCACTTTTGGACTCTTCAAACCAGGAAGTGTTGCCAGCCATCTTGAGCCTCGGACCAAGGGAGTTGGGAAAGCGAGGAGGTCTTATTGGCTGGTGAATGATGGCTTCATTTATTATTTACAGACACAAAAGAAATCGTAGCTGCACAAGGTGAGGTGGTTGGGAAGGGAAACCGTGGCCGTCTTGGCCCGGGATGTCGTTGGTTTCTACTCGTCCTCTTCTCTGGTGGATGGTGGCTCCGCCCCGGGTAACCAAAAAGGAAACAAAGGGCGGTTAATGCAGTTGTCCTGTTAGGGAAAAGACAACTGAAAGTGTGAACCGTGCCGTCACCGTGAATATAGCCAAGAATTGCAAGGTAGATAGAGGGAAGGACTCGAAAAAGTATTTCGGCTTGCACCTCTGGTAAGCCCTGCCCGGACTGTGCAGAACAGAACAAACTTAAAAGACAATGCGATCTATCTGTCTGCCGGTCCTTAATTTGTGTGGCGCTCTTTTTCTATGGAGAACCCAGTGGAAACGGGGTTGTTATTGTAACCATGGTTGCAAGACTTTATGGTGCTATATAAATGTGAACAACGAAGGCTGTGAGCGGGAAGTGAGGGGGAAGTGAGAGAAAATACAAGAAATAAATACCCCCTCTGCCCGTGCCCCTTGAGTCCCTCAAACTCATCTCCTCCTCCCTTCCCTTATTTCAGCAACACTTGCCTCAATTCACGTACCGTGGAGGCCGCGGCTCTCCTGAGCTACGGCGGCCTTACAGCGTCCGCCGGGGGTGACCACCACTCCTCCGTCCACTCCTGTTCAACGCCAGCTCTCTCTGTGTCTCTGTTGGGTTCCTTGTCTGCTTCTCGTTCTCGTCCTTTGTTTGGCTCATCTGCTTCTCGTCCTCATCCTTCGTTTGGCTCATCTGCTTCTCGTCCTTTGTTTGATTCGTCTGCTTCTCGTCCTCGTTCTTCAAGGGTGCTCCGTTCTGTTCCCTCCGCCTCCTGGTTCCTGAACAAGCACATATTGGGTCTTCCGGGATCTCCCTTTCTACGACTGTCTCCACCCCGGTCCTCCAAGACGCGTCACTCCATTGGCTGCTGCTCCGTAGGGGTGGTTCCATGTCCTGCATGGGAGAAGAGCCAAAGGAAGTTACCCCTTTCTGGTCCGTCTCAGAGCCTTCATTAGACTGTTCCTGTGTTATACATGGTTTTATTGGTTGGCAGCCCGGCTCCTTCCCCCTCTCCCTTCCCTTACATTCTTGCCAGCAAGAATATGGTCAAGCGGATACTGGGAGAGATAGTTTGCGTTGGTCTGTTCTTTTCCCTTTCTATGTTTGGTTTGAAAACAATAAGGTTGTAACGCGAGGAACCACCTCAGTATCCGGTCATTGTGTCCCTTGCTTCTTGATAACCACTCTAACGAGGTGTGATCCGTGTACAAAGTGAACTCCCTCCCTTAAAGATAATATTTCAGGGATTCCACCTCCCATTTGATGGCAAGCGCCTCCTTTTCTATGACCACATCTTTTTTTTCGTGAGGGAACAGACTCCTACTTATGTACAGGATAGGTCGTTCCTGCCCCTGATGGTCTAATTGTGACAACACTGCTCCCAGATCTGTGTCGGAGGCGTCTGTCTGTAGGATGAACAGTCGTGAATAATCAGGGCTGAGTAGAACTGGGTGACATGTTAAGGCATTCTTTAACTGTCTAAAGGCCCGGAGAAGACTTTGGGTGGGATGTTTTAATGCTTTTTCTGTCTGTAGGTTCTTCTGAAGAAGATCAGTCAGAGAAGAGGCCGTCTGTGAAAAATTGGAAATAAACATCCTATAGTACCCCAAAACCCCAAGAAACACCCTTAGGTTCTTCTTTGTCTGGGGAAATGGGATATTGGCGATGGAGGCTACCTTCTCGGTCTGAGGTTTTATATACCCTTCCCCCAAAAAGTAGCCTAGGTACTTCACTGAATGGGCCGCAAGCCGGTTTTTAGTAGGATTTATAGTTAATCCGAATTCTTTCAGAGCTTGTATCACTTTTTTCATGTGGGTCAGGTGCTCGGCCCAGGTGGAGCTGTAGATGACGATGTCATCAATATATGCTGCTGAAAATGCTGAACAGGGTCTCAGCACCTTGTTCATTAATCGTTGGAAGGTGTCAGGAGACTCATGGAGACAGAAAGGAAGAATGATGAAGTGGTACAACCCACTGGGAGTGGTGAAGGCTGTTTTCTCTCGGTCTATGGGCCTCAAGGCACCTGCCAATATCCCTTTGCATAGGTCCAGGGTGCTGATGTACTTTGCGTTTCCCAAACTCTCCATGAATTCATTGACTCTCAGAAAGGGGTAGGAGTCAAAATGGGAGATTTTATTCACCTCTCGAAAGCCGATGCAGAATCTTATGGACCCATCAGGTTTGGGTACGAGCACTATGGGAGAAATCCACTCACTGTGGGAGGGCTCGATAATGCCCAGCTGCAACATCTGTTGTACCTCTCTCTCTATTGCCAGCCTACGAGACTCCGGTATGCGATAGGGGCGCAACCTCACTTTTGCACCTGGGGGAGTAGAGATGACATGTCCCGTCAGATGCATTCTTCCTGGATGTAGGGAGAACACCTCTTGTAAGGGTCTTATTTGGGTCTTTAATTCTTCTTTACTTTCCTCCGGAAGGTCCGGATCTATACTCTGCACAAATAGGAGTTCAGGGCTCTGGGTGAAGGCTAACTGTACTGGAACGCCCCCCTCCCATATTTTCAAAATATTGATGTGATATATTTTTGTGTTGTTTTTTTTCTGGGGGTCCATTTCCAAACGGTATGTAACTGGGGTAACTTTCTCAACAATGCGATAGGGACCTTGCCACAGTCCCAACAGCCTGTGGTCCAAGGTGGGCATCATTAGAAGCACATAGTCATTAAGGTCAAAGGAGCGAGTTTTGGCCTTTTTATCGTATTGGGCTTTCTGGGATGATTGGGCCTGTTCCTATGCTTTGGATTTGTCCTAGGTGGGTTTTCAGGTTTACTACGTATTCGGGAAGAGGTTTGTTCCCCTCGGGCTCTTCTTCCTATTCTTCTTGCAGCATGTTCAACAGTGTGCTGTGTTGTCTACCGTATAATAACTCAAAGGGCGAAAACCCCATGCTTTTCTGCACTTGACATCTAATGGCAAAAAAGGCCAAAGGGAGCATGTGCTCCCACTTTCGAGTCTCCAGGTTCAACAGTTTCTTCCATGTTGTTTTGAGGGTGGCATTATAGCGTTCCAAAAACCCATTAGTCTGGGGGTGGTACGCAGACGTACGGATCTGCTTGATGTTTAGCGAGAGACATACCTTTCGCATGAGACAGGACATTAAAGACATTCCCTGATCGGTAATCAATTCTTTGGGGTATCCTACTCTTGCAAAAATATTGATCATGCCCGTGGCGATTTGAGAAGCGTTGGGTTGGCGTAAGGCCACCGCTTCTGGGAAGCGGGTGGTGTTGTCAACTAACACCAATACAAAATGACAACCGCTATGGGAGGGTAGTAAGGGACCTATGATATCCATACCAACCCGGAAAAAAGGTTCCGGTATGATGGGCAAAGGCTGTAAAGGAGCACTGGCTGGCAGGGACCTGCTATGTCTTTGGCATATAGCTCATTCCCTACAGTGTCTTCTTACCTGGGAATTGACGCCTGGCCAATAAAATCTCCTTAATATCGCATCTTCAGTTTTCTCCTCCCCAAAGTGTCCTCTAAAGAAGTGACTGTGGGCCAGGAACAATACTTTCTCCCTATAGGGTTGGGAAACCAATAACTGTATCAGGTCATCCCTCCCCCCTTTTTGTTATAGCAACCCCTTTTTATCAAAGAACTGTGGACTTACTTGAGCGGGATCTTCTCTTGCGGCCTTATTCCAGGCCTCACGTAAGGCGAGGTATTTCGTTGTGCCTCCCGAAACCCTGGTTCAAACTGCCATACGGGGACATCCTTATTCTGGGTCAGGAGGACTTGTCTCCTATACTTCTTTTCTCTTTTTTTCTGTTTCCCGCTCTTCCGTTGTTTCCATGGTGAACAGTCTGGCTCAGGCCCCTGTGAAAACGGTGCAGTTTTCTTCCACTCCTCCCCATCCACCCAGGTCTCCTGTACTAGGTTAGTCATATGTGGGTATTCGTTTCCAAGGACTAAAGGTTCGGGTAAACTGGGTATGAGACCTACTCTTAAAGGCAGGGTAGTTAGGGAGGGATCGTGTTGTACCGCTATCTCGGTGGTGGGATACTGTTGACTATTCCCATGCACACATTGAATGGTGACATACCCTGAAGGAGTTGGTTCCACCCCTGGGATGGTTTGGGGTTGGATTACGCTCTGCAAACATCCAGTGTCAATTAGAGCCTGTCGTTCTTCCCTGTTAACCCTTACTATTCTATGGTAGGTAAGGTGTGTCCCAGAAGGGCTGCAATAGTAGTTTCGGATCAGTCCTACCTCCATCTGGGGACAGAACCGGGCTATGTGGCCTAGGGTGCCACATTTAAAGCATTTAGGTCCCGGCGGGATAGGGGTTCGGGGAGGTATCACTAAGGGCCCGGAGTGATACGTGATTGGTTCCTGTCTGCGTAAAGGTGGTGGGGGTCTAGGAAACTTGGTTGGGGCTCCTGAATGTTTCCAGTGTACATCTTTGCAACCCCTTTGTGATTCTTGTGCTCTATGAAATGTACTGGCTACATCAATAGCTCTGTCCAGGTTCAGTCAAGTGTGTTGTCTTACCCATTTCTGTATATGCGGATATAAGGAGGACAAATATTGTTCAAGATACACTTTGTCTATTATCTTCTCTTTTGTTGCGATATGAGACTTTAACCACCTTCTGCCATATCCCTCCCCCTATAAGCCAAAGCAAGGGCAGTCTCCTGAGGGCCCTCCTTCATCTGGCGTAAACGGATACGGTAGGTGTCATCATCTATGCCCAGTCTCTCAAGGATGTTCCTCTTGACATCATCATATGGTGTAAGGCCCAATGGATTCACAGCCTGATAGGCCGCTTGGAGCTCTCCTGACAATAGTGGACCCAATTATTGGCCCCATTTGTCTTGGCCCCATCCGGTGGCCCTGGTCAAAAAGAAATCAGGATCAGAAATCAGGATCCTCTCCTTCAACATATTTTGTAGGACCACTGAAGGGAATCCTGCTGTACTCCTTTGCTGGCCCAGTGTATCCGCCAGTTTCACCATTACGGCATCTTGTGTCTGCCTTTGTTCTGTAAGGGACTTATGTAGGGTCACCCGGTCCTCTCCGGCTGCACTCAGAAACTTTTTCATGCAGCGTTCCAGTTTCTCTTGACTTTCAGCAATCTTTCTCACAGCTGCCTCCATTTTACCCGATCCCACTTCTGACATAAGATGTGAGAGCGACGGGCGGAAAATAAAGCGAGGAGGTCTTATAGGCTGTGAATGATGGCTTCATTTATTATTTACAGATACAATCGAAGTTGTAGCTGCACAAGGTGTGATATATAGATATATGTAGCCTGAATACTGTGTTAAGTTAGCCTGAGCTTTTTAGGAGTTTAAACGCCATTTTACCTTTCTGCTGCTTTTTGCACACAACACATATCTGCTGCTTTAGCTTTGAGCCTAGTAAAATGTTTTCGATTCATACGAGAATAATATGTTGTTGCACTGATATCAGCCTTGCTTGGCGAGCTTGTCTCTACAGTGAGTGCTGAAACCTTCAAGGATATCTCAACACAGTAGTTGTTATGAGCACTGATCTTCGCATGTTCCTAGACATAACATACATGCAGCTGCCGCCAAGTTTTGGCAATATTGCTTTGCACAAGAGCATACCAACACACTTGATGGTGCTTCGCATGCAGAGAGCTGGTTGCTGATGATGTGATCCCTTACCACTAGGATCTTGAGGTATGGGGCCATCCTGCTAAAATCAAAAATAGACCTTCTTAGATATAATATAATATAGTAGCTAGGGAGGGTGAGAATTAGGTTTTGTTAAACCCTATTCATTTTAGCATAATACTATGCTTGCACCGTTTGTGTTCTATGGACTAGTGACTATGCTGGTTTCTTATAATATGTTTGCTTGTATTAGCTAAGATACTGCGCTTGAGAGCACTTCATTAGTGAATAAACATTTCAAATATGCACGTGTCCTCTTTTACTCCTTGTTCTGGATTGAAATGATTGTATAACGAAAGAGTGTTCATGTGTTCCACGTTGCCTGAGGTGTACTAAGTTCATGTTCTGGTTTGTCTAAGCATTGGGAGTTTGTGATAAGCAATGAGACACTGTAGCTAGTCTGGTAGGGGATTTTTGGGTACTAAGGTGAGTTTTGGGACATCCTAATTCACTGAGGTTCCAAGCCTCTATGCACAGTTCTGTCTGAGCACGGAATCCCTGCGACATGGCGCCCAATCGTTGGTGGTCTAATAGCGTGATACTTGAGTCCTTAACACCATCACTATCGTTTCCGGTTAATGGTGGTGTCGGACAAACCTACCTATATTAGTATAGGTCTTTTCAAGCTTGAATCTTTCTAAACGGTTTCCTTGAATGACTACCCAGTTGTGCTACAGGGTTGACTTTGTTCCTTTTTCTTTTTGTGTCACTATGGCCGCAGTGGACATTCCACAGCATAGTCGAATTGTGGTGCGCAATCATTTGCAAAATTATAATGTTCCAGTGGATGGCATGGCAGTACTATTGGTGGTGAGTGCAGAGGTGGCTTACCCATACAAAATATTTTATTCGTGGGTGACCTTACCGGCTGTGGACGGTACTTCAGGTGTGTTCCATACGTACACTCCCACTGCTGTGCCGAATGAGTATACTCCGTATAGGGCACAGGAAATTCCTATTGATACTTGGCAGCACCGCGTTTGGTTTAATGGCGCCCTACCCCATTCATTATCAGGTTCGAGGTTAGGTCCTTTGTCCATTTCAGGCGCAACTTGGCCTGTCTTGGCTGGATTTACACCTCATCCTCAGCATGGAGCATGTGCCGTGGCTGAAATTAGACAACTACATGTAGTCGCAATTAGCGTGATTAAGTCGTTAGTGCAATACATAACCCGCAATCTCCCGGGCGGGGCCCCGGTGGTGCGGCGCTTCCTGCCGGACAGGGCGGAATGAAGGTCAGTCCCTTTATGGTCAATGCTGTGATGGGCAAGCGTCCCCAGGAACAGGATGACTTTCCTTTCTGGCTTGCCGAGAAGTTTGATCAGCTGGAAGCTGTATTTCCTAACACGTCTCCTAGTGAAAAACACAGGATTCTGACAATTAGCTTACCGAAGGACTTGACCCCCGAAATCGGTGACTGTGAGACCTGGGGAAAGATATTTGCGGTGGTCTACGCGAGGTGTTACGGCACTCCGTCTATGACTGTCCTGTCGCCGGTCCTTAAACGTGTTCAGGATGACCACGGACCAGAGGCTGCGGTTGAATTGGGTATGCGTCTCTGTGGCTCCTTTGATGTGGTTCCAATCTCATACTTGCGAATGTCAAGGGGGATGCGGTAAACTTTCAGGTTGCCAATGCTTTGCAGGCGGTTCCCGATGCCGATAAACCCTGACAGTTGGCGAAAATTATTGCGGCGGCTTATAAAACCGTGGGCCGCAATAGTAGGGGTCCCAAGCCTTTTTCTACTAAAGAGAAAAAACAACCCCAAGGGCAGAAGTCGGAAAGCGACGAACAGCCCAAGTCCAAAAAACAAAATTGGCCTAAAAAACAGAAACAGGGAAAACAATAGCAACAACATAAACAGGAGTCTCGTCCTGCGTCTCCATTGCCTGCGCCCACAGAACGTGTTTATTACTTGCGCTATCACGCGATGATAAAATCACCTGATCGTTTTCAGGTTTCTGATCAATGCTCTCCTCGTTCTTTTCAGGAGTCATCAGCCTTTTCGTCCGGTGGTGGAGGAGGCGGCAGGGGTCGGGGCTTCCAGCAAGGACGCGACTAGCCCCGCCCGAAAAACGGCAAAGGCAAGCAGGACGATTCTACACCAAAGAGGCCCCAGTTTCAGAAAAAGAAAGTCGCTGCTTTAACAGCACACAGATATGCCACAGATAGTGAGAACCCAGCTTCGGAATCTGACACGGGCTCTGACAGCGCAGCGGAGATTACCATGGTGCGAGAGGCCCTGCGTCCACTACTGAAGGTGACAGCGACTGACCGTTATGTTGTTGTGGAGACAGCTGACACTAGAGTAGCTCCCTATAACGACTGGATTTTCGGACCAGATAGAATCAGCTCACCAAGACACCACCAACCCAGCCGAAACGTAACCACCTCCCTCCTCAGGACCTACTTACCAAGGCACCTGGGTACCTACCTGAGGATGGGGAATTAGCAATATACAAGCTTAGATCCTATAAACCACCACTAAATCTATAGGGATTACTAGAAATACTCACTATTTACTAAGGAATTCCATAGTCCACATCACACTCATACCTTATAGTCTCGCGGCAACTTAGGCCCTGACTATTCTACTCTCCTCCTCATAGTGAAGGGAGCAGTTCTGGTCATTTACCATTACACACTGACCTCAATCAGTGCTCACTCAAGCCACAATCCTGTGGGTATACACATTGACCGCAGTCAATGTCCTCATTAATGCAACTTTCTCTAGCAGCAATCTCACTACACACTGTGTCCTTCCGGTGCTCTCACAAGCCACAATCCTGTGGGTATACACATTGATCGTAATCAATGCTCTCACTAATCCCACTCTCTCTAGCGGCAATCTCTGTCCTATGAATACCTTCAGCTCTCTCTCTCTCTCTCTGTTGGGAAGTTTCTCTATATATCTAATATCTACTGGGGATGTCTCATAATTGTTACATTTTATGTGGTAGATAGACAGTTCAATCCTCTCACACAAGAATGGCCAAATCACAATATGCAAAGGTTATTCTCTGATATAAGTGCTGTCTGCTCCCTTGCTCAGTTACCACTTACCCGGACGGGAAACGCATCCGTCCACATAACAGCATCTGACTAGAAGAAAGGTTAACTATGTCATATGAAATAACAATTACACAATGGTTCACTAAGAACTGGGGTCCCTTTATTACACAATGACAAATTATAACAACAATATAATACTGCAATATAACATATAGCCGGAAAAGCAAAGGAAAGAATTAGAATGTGTGTGCATGCTAATAAGAAAGGGTCGATGTCACCTTATGAGTACGAAGTCTGGACTCAGTTGTCATCTGGGTTCCCTTCTCGTCTGTGCCTTGGCTCATCATAGGATCACCCCTGCAGTCACGGATACATGTCTGCACCGCTATGCTCCGTCTCCTCTGCTCCCCTTCAAGTCACTGGAACCTCCCTCTTGTTCTCTGTTTCGTCTTCTGCACACTCGCTGTTCTGCACTTCTCCTCTCTCCTCTCGACCACGGACTATCTTCACCTTCCAACTTCGATCTTATAAATCAGTTTCCGCTGCTCTAGTACTCTGCTAACTTTTTCACTCTGCATGCTCTGATCTCAGGGTCAAAGCTCACCAGCTGTATCAACTAAAGTAACTTCAATCTTTCTGAGAGGTTATCAGCCTTTGGTCTTTTTCAGACTTCAAAATGGCGACTGTCTGCTTTAAGTTGATTAACTGCAATGATGCTAACGACTAGCTGCCGTCTATTAACTGACTGAATGACATACTCACTCTCTGTGCTTTCGCTAATATAGAAGCTTGTTCATGCATGGAAATTTCCAGCCAGTAACCTGCCGCCCACCAAATTCTTGTACCACCCCATGCCAAGGACACGTTCTCAGCCGGCCGGCCTGATGTTATGTCTTCGACACGAAGAAAAATACAGTCTTTCGATAAGGGCCAGCCTGAGCCGGTTCTCTCCAAGCGAACAACACCTTATAACTAAAACATTACATTTGACCTAAAAGCGTCTCAAGCAGCCGAGGCAGAAAGAAAGATGGAGTCTCTCTCGTTTGAGGCCTACAAGGCCCGAAATAAGCATAACTCTGTCAGAAATATACTAATAGCTTTACAAAAGGACGGAATAATACTGATACTAAGGAGTCTATCCCCTAACATAAACTTATAGGCCCTAGAATAAAGAAGAGAATAGAGAATTATATCAAACACCTTGTAAATAGGCCAGGTCTGAGGTTCTAACCCCTCTATTAGAATGATAGTAGGCTAAAGTCACCTTCACTCAAAAAGGGGGACAAAAACCCGGTCAGAACATTTCACCCTTGACTTTAGTCTACTAATCATTCGCTAAATGGAACTAACATCTGTCGAAGAATAATAAGAAACAAAACTGACAGATCTATTTCTAGTACTGCATTTGCAAGTGTGAAGTAAAGAAGGAATACACTGAATAAAACAGCAAATAGCAACTAAAATGCAAATAGTAAGCAGGATACCCCCGAATATCTGACGTAAAGAATGTAAATCCGGTAACCATTTAAAGAGCCAGTCAAACCAGCCCTGGTCAATGTGTTTTCTAACTTCTTTGGTTAAGTCATGCAATTTGTCAATGTGAGCCTGAATGGACCTAGTGTGGTCTGATAAATTGAAACAACAAAGGCCCTCAAAGTCAGAACAGTCATGTCCATGTTTAAGTAAAAGATAATCTATAGCAGCCCTGTTTTGCAAAATAGCTCTACGTTGACCCTAGGTGTCCAGTAGCATGTCAGATAGAATTGTGCAAGTGTGATTGATGGATTTAACCATCCAACAGGCCATTTTTCCAATAGATTTAGCATTGTAGACTGCCAGGGCAGGGACACCCAAAATAGAGAAAGCTAAACTAAGATATTCAGATTCAGAAAATAAATGTAGTGTAGAGTCACAATTGTCCTTCAAAATTACTGCATCACGGACAATACGGGAATTCACATTAGGATGTGAAGAAAACATTAGCAAACTTAATCTAGTAATAGCACAGGGTCCTCCGGTAATATTTGCAGGAATGTAAGGCCATGAGGTATTACCACAAGAGAAAAGCCATTCAGAGGGTAATAGCATTGTACGATAGTGACTAGGAGTAACTACAAGACTTTTGCAGGTCATATTATTTTTAACTGAAACACGACTTGGATGATCTCCGGGAACATAAAGTTCTTTCATGATCTGTAAATGAAGTAATACCTTTTAGTTTCAAATGAACACATTCAGTTATAGCGCTTGGATCACAGGTAAGGAAAAAGCATAAATCACCCTGCGTGATATTATATGTAGTTATTTGAGAATGAATCGGTGGTGCTGGATCTAATAGCACAGTACATAAAGGACAGTACTCGTGAGTTGCGAAATCCCCAAGAATAATATTAGGACGGGAATTTGATATATTGAAAATATGGGCAAGGGTCGCCAAAGAGGCCGGGACAGCAACCAAACAAATTGCTAATATGTCAGTCACTGAACGCATCGGTGTTAAACAGAAATGTGAGGAATTTGTCACCCTTCGTGCCAGGGTAGTCCAAAAGTTAGATGATGAATCCCATGCAGCGAAGGAACGTGGCACTCTGATTCTCCAGTCAACCAGAGTCTGGGGGTTCCTTCCTCTCCCGACATAGCAAGCCAAAAGGAGTCCAACGCAGGCACATCCTGCAACAGCAGTCCAAAGAATGATCTGAAAGAAAATCAAATACAGGCATTATTCATTCTCGTAAATAACATTTGTCAGCTGGGACAGCTTCCCAGCTATCTCTCCCTGGTCTCATGACAAGTACTGTATTATCATGACCGGTTGCAATAATTTCAGCTTGTTCAGGGGGACTTTTAGGTGATTGCACCCACACTCTTGCTCCTGGATTATCAGTGGAGCCAAAACCTTTTTGTCCTCGAACAGTTAATAAGGTTGGGGCAGTGTCTTTCTGAATCTCACCACTCAAAACAGGCATGATTAGCAGTTGAGCAACTCGGTCAGTCTTATGAATCGGTAAATCAACCTCACTGCTATTTAGCAGGAGTACCTTAATCTCTCCCTGATAATCACTGTCAATGACACCTCCAAGCACTTGAATGCCTTTTAAGGCCAAGCCCGATCTTGGGGCAATAAGCCCAAAATTTCCAGTGGGTATACTGACACAAATGCCAGTTTCGATGATAACTCGATCTCTGCCTTTTACAGTAATGTCATTCATGGCATGCAGGTCTAAGCCTGCGGAACCTGGAGTTGCTCTGCATGGAGCCAGGGCACCAGGGGAAATTTCCCAATACATTACAGTATTTTTGACTGTGTTCGGTTTAGCATCAACAGCTGGAGGAAATAAACGCATTAATGGAGATTCAGCATTTAAAAAGGGACGATTATTCAAAATCAACAGTGCCTGAAACAAATATTCTCTCCAATTCTTATATTTATTATCAGTTAATTGACGCAATTGATCTTTTAGCAAACCATTCATTCTCTCCACAAGGCCTGCTGCCTGTGGGTAGTACGGTATGTGAAACACCCATTCAAGGTTATTCTCCACACAAAATTCCTGTACCAATCTTCCTTTGAAGTGGGATGCATTATCAGATTGAATTTGAAATGGGACACCATAATACAGCATAATCAATTCCAATGTTTTAATGGTATTTACTTGGGTAGCTCGTTTACAAGGAAAGGCCACTAACAAACCACTGTACGTGTCGACAATGGTGCATATATATTGACAATTTTTACTCATAGGTAGTGGACCAATATAATCAATCTGCCAAATCTGAGCAGGTTTTTTACCTCGGTGTAACTGTCCTCTAATAATTTGGGGTACTTTTCGTTGTCTGGAATGTTGACAGATGGGACAATGCATTATAGTATCTTTGATCAAATTTAGAGGAATATAAATCCCTCGGTCAGCAGCCCACCTGCTAGTGGCTCTCTCTCCAAAATGTCCTGCTTTCTGGTGGGCCCATTTCACCAATCCCGCCAAATCAGAATTCTGCATGTCCGCCACTGCCTCAGCAATTTTAGTTTTCTCATCTGCAATGTTGTGAAAGAATTTGTCAAGGGAGTCTATTGATGTATGAGCATCCACATGAAAGATTGTAACAGTACTTTGCAGAAGCAATTCCCAAATTTCTTGCCATAACTCTTTACCCCAAAGCTCTTTAGAATGCAATTCCCAATTACGAGCATGCCATGTTTGTAACCAGACCGCCAGTCCATTAGCAGTGGACCAGGAGTCAGTAAAAATGTGACACGTACCAGGTAGTTCCTGTTTTAAAACTTGGTAAACAGCATACAGTTCAGCAAATTGACTACTGTTTCCTTCACCAGTTGTACTTAGCAATTTTTCTGTGATAGGAATATAGGACACTGCCTTCCAATGCCTCTTCTCTCCTATGTACCTCGCTGAACCATCCGTAAACCACACATGGTTTCTGTCCTCCGCGGACAGATCATCAAATGGCTTACCCCACTTAACAGGGGATTCCTGTACTATAGGTACGGAGCAATCACTCTCAGTCTCATTCGATGGCGCCTGCGCCACTTGCTTATGTAACGTCACAACACCTTTCGGTCCCACATGTGCCCTGTCTTGTATGTACCATTTCCACTTAATCTCACTCGCCTCTTGAGCATGTCCAATTCGATGAGTTTTCGGCGAACTCAAAACCCATTGCATAATAGGAATTTCAGGTCTCAACATCACATCATGTCCCAAAGTCAATTGCTCGGTATCCACCAGAGCCCAATAACATGCAAGTAACTGTTTCTCAAAAGGTGTATAACGGTCACCAGCATCCGGTAACTTTTTAGTCCAGAAACCTAATGGTACTTTATTTCTGCCTTGTTTTTGCCACAAACTCCAATTTGCATAAGGACCTTGCACAGACACATTCAGATCCACATCACCATCACGCACGGGCCACAGATCCAAAGCAAACTGGATCGCTTCTTTTGCCAAATCAAACGCATCTTGCTGCGGTTTACACCATTCAAATGCATTCTTTTCACGAGTGACTCTGTACAAAGGGGCTAATATTTGACTCACATGTGGGATGTGTTGACGCCAAAAACCAAATAAACCAATTAATCTCAGGGCTTCTTTTCGGTTCCGAGGAACCGCAAAATCAAGAACTTTCTGCTTCACCTGTGGAATCACCTCTCTGTTACCTTTATGCCAATGGATGCCTAAAAATTTTACACTTTGTGACGGACCTTGTAACTTGTCGGGATTTATTTCCCAACCCTTTTCTCGTAAATGATTGATAACCTGATCTAACTGAGTCTGAACTTGATCCTCTGTCTCACCTTGAATCAAAATATAGTCAATATAATGACAAATTTGTATTTGTGAATTTATGGGTATTTCCGATAAATGTTCCGCCTGTGTACATAGCCTTGAGGAAGACTTCTAAACGTCATTTGACGTCTATTCCATGTAAAACTGAATTGTTCCTGACACTCAGGGGCAATTGGGATCGAAAAGAAAGCATTAGCAATGTCAATAGACGCATACCACATTCCTGGATGCTTCTGAATTCTCTCAATTAAAGTAATCATGTCTGGTACTGCAACAGTCAAAGGAGGTGTATGTTTATTTTATTTGCGGTAATCAACAGTCATACGCCAAGAATTATCACTTTTACGCACAGGCCAAACAGGATTATTCCAAGCAGAGGTAACCGGAGTTATAACTCCTGCATTTATCAGATCCTGAATTGTAGCACTGATTTCTTCGTGACCACCTGGAATACAGTACTGTTTTTGGGAAATGATTTTTGTAGCTTGGGGAATTTTTATAGGAGGCATTCTCAAACGGCCAACTCGTACAGGTCTGGATGATATATAACCTCTACTTCCAAATTGATAACAACCATCATCTAGATGCAAAGTCATACCTTTTAGGATATCGATTCCAATTATGTATTCTAAAATTGGCACAACTAAAACAGAATATTCTTTTCGGGGAATTCTACCTATTTTCATCTCAACATTTGTTTGTACTGCGGGGGTCTCCTTTCTACCTAAATCAGTAATTGTGAAAAATTGTCCTTTGAATTTCTTTGATTTTCCATGAATTAGAGTGGCCTCCGCTCCTGTATCTACCAATGCTCGGGCCCTTTGTATATTACGATATTTCCCAAAAATGTCAATATCTACATAGGGTCTATTGTCTTTGTGAGCCCAATTGCGTACTGGAGATTGACCTATTTCCTAGTCATTTTTATTGCATTCTGACAACCAAGACAAATCAGGATAAATACTCTCAAATTTTTTGGATGTTGTAACTTCCTGTTCATATCCATCCCCATTACGAAACAGATTTTTGTCATCTACATGGTATTGTGAATTTCGTTCAGAAAATCTGTATCGATCCTCTCTTCTCCTCATTTCAGGGGACTGACCCCTTTCATCTCTGTATCTGCTTTCAACACGGTCATCTCTCCCCCTTTCTCTTTCCCCATCTCTCCCCCTCTCTCTCTCATGCCGAAGGGATACATCACGCTCATACCGTCGTCTATCACGCCGATCCAAATCATCACGACGTCTATCATCCCAACTGTCATCAGAATATTCACGATCACATTCATTCTTCCGTACACGTCGAGCACCCTCCTTCCGATCCAAACCACGCTTGCAAAACATATCCCACAAGCGATTATTAGGTTCATCATCAATATCTTCTCTCTTCACACCGTCAGCCAGCAAAGCAAGAAACATATCACGTCTAGAAAACTGATAATTTCCAGCAGTACGACCCTCAGGTCTGGATTGTCGTTCAGGTTTAAGCCATTCGCCCAATTCACCAAGCTGACGCACAGATTCAAGCACTAAGGACAATGCGTTACCAGTTTGATTGATCAACAAAGTCATCATAACCTGTTTATATGCGACAGGGGAAGAACGGATAATGCGATTCCGCACAGAAGATGTCAACAAACCATACAACAATCTGTCACATGTACTCAGAAAAATCGCAGTTTTCATGACCTCCTCTTTTAGTCTTTGTGCCGCATCGCGTAAAGTATACCACGGTTTGTCATTCAGGGGCCAATCAGATTCACATGGGTATTTGATATTACAACCATCAGTCGCTAATTGAAGCAGACTAATTTGACCACCACCATTATAGTTTCGGAAATGATCTTGTACAGTAGAATCAGAACTCAAAGAACAAAATTTCAAAGCATCTCCCGCATCTAACATGATGCCAGCAGCACCCAGTTCATAGAGACGGACCATCCATGTAAGTAAGGGCTCACCGGGCCGCTGTCAAAATCGTTGCAAAATGTCACTAATTTCCTGTTGTGTAAAGTCTTCTAAACTATCCAAAGGAATACCATTTGGATTAGCAGGAGCCTGCTGTAATTTACGTCGAAAAACTGGATGAGCAGAAATTTCAGAAGGAGCTCGATCAACAGATTTAGAGGGACAGTCAGATCGAGAAACGTCATCAAAATTAGAACAGCGACCGCGGTCGCCGGAATCATCATATTTGTCAAAAGTATTAGATTTACAGTCACGTCCAGTGTGAGAATACTCGCGTCTGTCAGACTCCTCTGCCGAGGAGCCAGAATCGTTTGAGTCCCAGATATTACCGTCCCACTCATCAGGATTCCAGTCCAGTCTGGCTTTCGCCACGACCAGACGCACTTTCCGTGTGCTAACTCGACCACGACGATTCTTATATTTGTATTTAGCAATACGAACAGAAGCTCTTTCAGCAATAGTCTGATAAGTCTCAAGTTTGTCGGCAAGCAATTTATTTTGACATCTCAAAAGAGTGTGAGCATTTTGCACTTCAACAAACTTCTCTTCAAGATCTGCATATTGTCTCTGCAATTTCAGAAATTTCTCATGTACAATCCTGTACGCATACAAAACAATCCAACCTCTGCGTCCTAAAATAGGAAGCTCCTCACCCTTCACAATCGGCGCTTTCTGCAAGCAAGCAATCACATGAGTCGGATCCGCCGCTTCTAAACAAGAACTCCAATTTTCACTCAAACCAATACAATCAGCCCACTCATGAGCCAATGCCTCGTAGGCGTTGATTCCCATCCGGGAATTTCAACAGGCAATTTAAAAGTTGATTTTGACCTCCTCAAAAACATTGTGCCAAAAAGAAAAAAGATATATACAACTATAAACAAATAATATACAAAATGTACTCCGTACGCGCCAAGCGCAAACCAACAAGATAGAAACAACACCGCGCTAACAGGCTTACGTAAACGGTTTGTGGCGCCAGATGTAACGACTGGATTTTCGGACCAGATAGAATCAGTTCACCAAGACACCACCAACCCAGCCGAAACGTAACCACCTCCCTCCTCAGGACCTACTTACCAAGGCACCTGGGTACCTACCTGAGGATGGGGAATTAGCAATATACAAGCTTAGATCCTCTAAACCACCACTAAATCTATAGGGATTACTAGAAATACTCACTATTTACTAAGGAATTCCATAGTCCACATCACACTCATACCTTGTAGTCTCGCGGCAACTTAGGCCCTGACTATTCTTCTCTTCTCCTCATAGTGAAGGGAGCAGTTCTGATCATTTACCATTACACACTGACCTCAATCAGTGCTCACTCAAGCCACAATCCTGTGGGTATACACATTGACCGCAGTCAATGTGCTCATTAATGCCACTTTCTCTAGCAGCAATCTCACTACACACCGTGTCCTTCTGGTGTTCTCACAAGCCACAATCCTGTGGGTATACACATTGATTGTAATCAATGCTCTCACTAATGCCACTCTCTCTAGCGGCAATCTCTGTCCTATGAATACCTTCAGCTCTCTCTCTCTCTGTTGGGAAGTTTCTCTATATATCTAATATCTACTGGGGATGTCTCATAATTGTTATATTTTATGTGGTAGATAGACAGTTCAATCCTCTCACACAAGAATGGCCAAATCACAATATGCAAAGGTTATTCTCTGATATAAGTGCTGTCTGCTTCCTTGCTCAGTTACCACTTACCCGGACGGGAAACGCATCCGTCCACATAACAGCATCTGACTAGAAGAAAGGTTAACTATGTCATATGAAATAACAATTACACAATGGTTCACTAAGAACTGGGGTCCCTTAATTACACAATAACAAATTATAACAACAATATAATACTGCAATATAACATATAGCCTGAAAAGCAAAGGAAAGAATTAGAATGTGTGTGCACACTAATAAGAAAGGGTCGACGTCACCTTATGAGTACGAAGTCTGGACTCAGTTGTCATCTGGGTTCCCTTCTCGTCTGTGCCTTGGCTCATCATAGGATCACCCCTGCAGTCACGGATACACGTCTGCACCGCTATGCTCTGTCTCCTCTGCTCCCCTTCAAGTCACTGGAACCTCCCTCTTGTTCTGTTTCGTCTTCTGCACTCTCGCTGTTCTGCACTACTCCTCTCTCCTCTCGACCACAGACTATCTTCACCTTCCAACTTCGATCTTATAAATCAGTTTCCGCTGCTCTAGTACTCGTTCGCCCGCTAACTTTTTCACTCTGCATGCTCTGATCTCAGGGTCAAAGCTCACCAGCTGTATCAACTAAAGTAACTTCAAACTTTCTGAGAGGTTATCAGCCTTTGGTCTTTTTCAGACTTCAAAATGGCGACTGTCTGCTTTAAGTTGATTAACTGCAATGATGCTCATGACTAGCTGCCGTCTACTAACTGACTGAATGACATAATCACTCTCTGTGCTTTCGCTAATATAGAAGCTTGTTCATGCATGGAAATTGCCAGCCAGTAACCTGCGGCCCACCAAATTCTTGTACCACCCCGTGCCAAGGACATGTTCTCAGCCGGCCTGCCTGATGTTATGTCTTCGACACGAAGAAAAATACAGTCTTTCGATAAGGGCCAGCCTGAGCCGGTTCTCTCCAAGCGAACAACACCTTATAACTAAAACCTTACATTTGACCTAAAAGCGTCTCAAGCAGCCGAGGCAGAAAGAAAGATGGAGTCTCTCTCGTTTGAGGCCTACAAGGCCCGAAATAAGCACAACTCTGTCAGAAATATACTAATAGCTTTACAAAAGGACGGAATAATACTGATACTGTGGAGTCTATCCCCTAACATAAACTTATAGGCCCTAGAATAAAGAAAAGAATAGAGAATTATATCAAACACCTTGTAAATAGGCCAGGTCTGAGGTTCTAACCCCTCTATTAGAATGATAGTAGGCTAAAGTCACCTTCACTCAAAAAGGGGGACAAAAACCCGGTCAGAACATTTCACCCTTGACTTTAGTCTACTAATCATTCGCTAAATGGAACTAACATCTGTCGAAGAATAATAAGAAACAAAACTGACAGATCTATTTCTAGTACTGCATCTGCAAGTGTGAAGTAAAGAATGAATACACTGAATAAAACAGCAAATAGCAACTAAAATGCAAATAGTAAGCAGGATACCCCCTAATATCTGACGTAAAGAATGTAAATCTGGTAACCAATTAAAGAGCCAGTCAAACCAGCCCTGGTCAATGTGTTTTCTAACTTCTTTGGCTAAGTCATGCAATTTGTCAATGTGAGCCTGAATGGACCTAGTGTGGTCTGATAAATTGAAACAACTAAGGCCCTCAAAGTCAGAACAGTCATGTCCATGTTTAAGTAAAAGATAATCGATAGCAGCCCTGTTTTGCAAAATAGCTCTACGTTCACACTAGGCGTCCAGTAGCATGTCAGATAGAATTGTGGAAGTGTGATTGATGGATTTAACTCTCCAACAGGCCATTTTTCCAATAGATGTAGCATTGTAGACTGCCAGGTCAGGGACACCCAAAATAGAGAAAGCTAAACTAAGATATTCAGATTCAGAAAATAAATGTAGTGTAGAGTCACAATTGTCCTTCAAAATTACTGCATCACGGACAATACGGGAATTCACATTAGGATGTGAAGAAAACATTAGCAAACTTAATCTAGTAATAGCACAGGGTCCTCCGGTAATATTTGCAGGAATGTAAGGCCAAGAGGTATTACCACATGAGAAAAGCCATTCAGAGGGTAATAGCATTGTACAATAGTGACTAGGAGTAACTACAAGACTTTTGCAGGTCATATTATTTTTAACTGAAACACATGACTTTGATGATCTCCGGGAACATAAAGTTCTTTCATGATCTGTAAATGAATGTATGTATGTATGTATAGGCATTTATATAGCGCACTACTTACCCGGAGGGTCCCAAGGCGCTCCGACCGCTGCGAAACCCTTCCTGGCTTCCCTGAGAGATGGTCCCTTAATGGGTATCTCCAGGGTGAGACCAGGCATCCCCGGCGGTCTGGTGGGGCCGTTAGTGAGGATGAGGCAAGCTAATGCCCAGAGTTGCCGAGTGTGATCGCTGATCAGAGTGGGCACCGAGGCGAGAGAATTATCGAGTCCGCTGACCCTGGTCCAGAAATCTGCCGCGCCGGGAATCGAACCCTGGTCCCGGGCCGTCCTCTGCTCTCGGGTCTGCCGCCTCTAACCAGTGAGCCACACTACCTCACCAAATGAAGTAGCACCTTTTAGTTTCAAATGAACACATTCAGTTATAGCGCTTGGATCACAGGTAAGGAAAAAGCATAAATCACCCTGCGTGATATTATATGTAGTTATTTGAGAATGAATCGGTGGTGATGGATCTAATAGCACAGTACATAAAGGACAGTACTCGTGAGTCGCGAAATCCCCAAGAATAATATTAGGACGGGCATTTGATATATTGAAAATATGGGCAAGGGTCGCCAAAGAGGCCGGGACGGCAACCAAACAGATTGCTAATATGTCAGTCACTGAACGCATCGGTGTTAAACAGAAATGTGGGGAATTTGTCACCCTTCGTGCCAGGGTAGTCCAAAAGTTAGATGATGAATCCCAAGCAGCGAAGGAACGTGGCACTCTGATTCTCCAGTCAACCAGAGTCTGGGGGTTCCTTCCTCTCCCGACATAGCAAGCCAAAAGGAGTCCAACGCAGGCACATCCGGGAACAGCAGTCCAAAGAATGATCTGAAAGAAAATCAAATACAGGCATTATTCATTCTCGTAAATAAGATTTGTCAGCTGGGACAGCTACCCAGCTTTCTCTCCCTGGTCTCATGACAAGTACTGTATTATCATGACCGGTTGCAATAATTTCAGCTTGTTCAGGGGGACTTTTAGGTGATTGCACCCACACTCTTGCTCCTGGATTATCAGTGGAGCCACAACCTTTTTGTCCTCGAACAGTTAATAAGGTTGGGGCAGTGCCTTTCTGAATCTCACCACTGAAAACAGGCATGATTAGCAGTTGAGCAACTCGGTCAGTCTTATGAATCGGTAAATCAACCTCACTGCTATTTAGCAGGAGTACCTTATTCTCTCCCTGATAATCACTTTTAATGACACCTCCAAGCACTTGAATGCCTTTTAAGGCCAAGCCCGATCTTGGGGCAATAAGCCCAAAATTTCCAGTGGGTATACTGACACCAATAACATTTTCAATGATAGCTCGATCTCTGCCTTTTACAGTAATGTAATTCATGGCATGCAGGTCTAAGCCTGCGGAACCTGGGGTTGCTCTGCATGGAGCTAGGGCTCCAGGGGAAATTTCCCAATACATTACAGTATTTTTGACTGTGTTCGGTTTAGCATCAACAGCTGGAGGAAATAAACGCATTAATGGAGATTCAGCATTTAAAAAGGGACGATTATTCAAAATCAACAGTGCCTGAAACAAATGTTCTCTCCAATTCTTATATTTACTATCAGTTAATTGACGCAATTGATCTTTTAGCAAACCATTCATTCTCTCCACAAGGCCTGCTGCCTGTGGGTAGTACGGTATGTGAAACACCCATTCAAGGTTATTCTCCACACAAAATTCCTGTACCAATCTTCCTTTGAAGTGGGATGCATTATCAGATTGAATTTGAAATGGGACACCATAATACAGCATAATCAATTCCAATGTTTTAATGGTATTTACTTGGGTAGCTCGTTTACAAGGAAAGGCCACTAACAAACCACTGTACGTGTCGACAATGGTGCATATATATTGACAATTTTTACTCATAGGTAGTGGACCAATATAATCAATCTGCCAAATCTGAGCAGGTAATTTACCTCGGTGTAACTGTCCTCTAATAATTTGGGGTACTTTTCGTTGTCTGGAATGTTGACAGATGGGACAATGCATTATAGTATCTTTGATCAAATTTAGAGGAATATAAATCCCTCGGTCAGCAGCCCACCTGCTAGTGGCTCTCTCTCCAAAATGTCCTGTTTTCTGGTGGGCCCATTTCGCCAATTCCGCCAAATCAGAATTCTGCATGTCCGCCACTGCCTCAGCAATTTTAGATTTCTCATCTGCAATGTTGTGAAAGAATTTGTCAAGGGAGTCTATTGATGTATGAGCATCCACATGAAAGATTGTAACAGTACTTTGCAGAAGCAATTCCCAAATTTCTTGCCATAACTCTTTACCCCAAAGTTCTTTAGAATGCAATTCCCAGTTACGAGCATGCCATGTTTGTAACCAGACCGCCAGTCCATTAGCAGTGGACCAGGAGTCAGTAAAAATGTGACACGTACCAGGTAGTTCCTGTTTTAACCACATGGCTGCTGGGCGTTTTCCCCCCCTGTGCTGGAAAATGCCATTTTAGTGGCACCATGACGTGCTCAGCTCGTCATCAGCACACAACACCTTTGGGTGATGACGAGCTGAGCGCGTCATCAGCATCGAAAGGGTTAAAACTTGGTAAACAGCATACAGTTCAGCAAATTGACTACTGTTTCCTTCACCAGTTGTACTTAGCAATTTTTGTGTGATAGGATTATAGGACACTGCCTTCCAATGCCTCTTCTCTCCTATGTACCTCGCTGAACCATCTGTAAACCACACATGGTTTCTGTCCTCCGCAGACAGATCATCAAATGGCTTTCCCCACTTAACAGGGCATTCCTGTACTATAGGTACGGAGCAATCACTCTCAGTCTCATTCGATGGCGCCTGCGCCACTTGCTTATGTAACGTCGCAACACCTTTCGGTCCCACATGTGCCCTGTCTTGTATGTACCATTTCCACTTAATCACACTCGCCTCTTGAGCATGTCCAATTCGATGAGTTTTCGGCGAACTCAAAACCCATTGCATAATAGGAATTTCAGGTCTCAACATCACATCATGTCCCAAAGTCAATTGCTCGGTATCCACCAGAGCCCAATAACATGCAAGTAACTGTTTCTCAAAAGGTGTATAACGGTCACCAGCATCTGGTAACTTTTTAGTCCAGAAACCTAATGGTACTTTATTTCTGCCTTGTTTTTGCCACAAATTCCAATTTGCATAAGGACCTTGCACAGACACATTCAGATCCACATCACCATCACGCACGGGCCACAGATCCAAAGCATACTGGATCGCTTCTTTTGCCAAATCAAACGCATCTTGCTGCGGTTTACTCCATTCAAACGCATTCTTTTCACAAGTGACTCTGTACAAAGGGGCTAATATTTGACTCAAATGTGGGATGTGTTGACGCCAAAAACCAAATAAACCAATAGATCTCAGGGCTTCTTTTCGGTTCCGAGGAACCGCAAAATTAAGAACTTTCTGCTTCACCTGTGGAATCACCTCTCTGTTACCTTTATGCCAATTGATGCCTAAAAATTTTACACTTTGTGACGGACCTTGTAACTTGTCGGGATTTATTTCCCAACCCTTTTCTCGTAAAAGATTGATAACCTGATCTAACTGAGTCTGAACTTGATCCTGTGTCTCACCTTGAATCAAAATATCGTCAATATAATGACAAATTTGTATTTGTGAATTTATGGGTATTTCCGATAAATGTTTCGCCTGTGTACATAGCCTTGAGGAAGACTTCTAAACGTCATTTGACGTCCATTCCATGTAAAACTGAATTGTTCCTGACACTCAGGGGCAATTGGGATCGAAAAGAAAGCATTAGCAATGTCAATAGACGCATACCACATTCCTGGATGCTTCTGAATTCTCTCAATTAAAGTAATCATGTCTGGTACTGCAACAGTCAAAGGAGGTGTATGTTTATTTTATTCGCGGTAATCAACAGTCATACGCCAAGAATTATCACTTTTACGCACAGGCCAAACGGGATTATTCCAAGCAGAGGTAACCGGAGTTATAACTCCTGCATTTATCAGATCCTGAATTGTAGCACTGATTTCTTCGTGACCACCTGGAATACAGTACTGTTTTTGGGAAATGATTTTTGTAGCTTGGGGAATTTTTATAGGAGGCATTCTCAAACGGCCAACTCGTACATGTCTGGATGATATATAACCTCTACTTCCAAATTGATAACAACCATCATCTAGATGCAAAGTCATACCTTTTAGGATATCGATTCCAATTATGTATTCTAAAATTGGCACAACTAAAACAGAATATTCTTTTCGGGGAATTCTACCTATTTTCATCTCAACATTTGTTTGTACTGCGGGGGTCTCCTTTCTACCTAAATCAGTAATTGTGAAAAATTGTCCTTTGAATTTCTTTGATTTTCCATGAATTAGAGTGGCCTCCGCTCCTGTATCTACCAATGCTCGGGCCCTTTGTATATTACGATGTTTCCAAAAAATTTCAATATCTACATAGGGTCTATTGTCTTTGTGAGCCCAATTGCGTACTGGAGCTTGACCTATTTCCTAGTCATTTTTATTGCGTTCTGACAACCAAGACAAATCAGGATAAATACTCTCAAATTTTTTGGATGTTGTAATTTCCTGTTCATATCCATCCCCATTACGAAACGGATTTTTGTCATCTACATGGTATTGTGAATTTCGTTCAGAAAATCTGTATCGATCCTCTCTTCTCCTCTTTTCAGGGGACTGATCCCTTTCATCTCTGTATCTGCTTTCAACACGGTCATCTCTCCCCCTTTCTCTTTCCCCATCTCTCCCCCTCTCTCTCTCACGCCGAGGGGATACATCACGCTCATACCGTCGTCTATCACGCCGATCCAAATCATCACGACGTCTATCATCCCAACTGTCATCAGAATATTCACAATCACATTCATTCTTCCGTACACGTCGAGCACCCTCCTTCCGATCCAAACCACGCTTGCAAAACATATCCCACAAGCGATTATTAGGTTCACCATCAATATCTTCTCTCTTCACACCGTCAGCCAGCAAAGCAAGAAACATATCACTTCTAGAAAACTGATAATTTCCAGCAGTACGACCCTCAGGTCTGGATTGTCGTTCAGGTTTAAGCCATTCGCCCAATTCACCAAGCTGACGCACAGATTCAAGCACTAAGGACAACGCGTTACCAGTTTGATTGATCAACAAAGTCATCATAACCTGTTTATATGCGACAGGGGAAGAACGGATAATGCGATTCCGCACAGAAGATGTCAACAAACCATCCAACAATCTGTCAGAGGTACTCAGAAAAATCGCAGTTTTCATGACCTCCTCTTTTAGTCTTTGTGCCGCATCGCGTAAAGTATACCACGGTTTGTCATTCAGGGGCCAATCAGATTCAATAGGGTATTTGATATTACAACCATCAGTCGCTAATTGAAGCAGACAAATTTGACCACCACCATTATAGTTTCGGAAATGATCTTGTACAGTAGAATCACAACTCAAAGAATAAAATTTCAAAGCATCTCCCGCATCTAACATGATGCCAGCAGCACAAAGTTCATAGAGACGCACCATCCATGTAAGTAAGGGCTCACCGGGCCGCTGTCAAAATCGTTGCAAAATGTCACTAACTTCCTGTTGTGTAAAGTCTTCTAAACTATCCAAAGGAATACCATTTGGATTACCAGGAGCCTGCTGTAATTTACGTCGAAAAACTGGATGAGCAGAAATTTCAGTACGAGCTGCAGAAGGAGCTCGATCAACAGATTTAGAGGGACAGTCAGATCGAGAAACGTCATCAAAATTAGAACAGCGACCTCGGTCGCCGGAATGATCATATTTGTCAAAACTATTAGATTTACAGTCACGTCCGGTGCGAGAATACTCGCGTCTGTCAGACTCCTCAGCCGAGGAGCCAGAATCGTTCGAGTCCCAGATATTACCGTCCCACTCATCAGGATTCCAGTCCAGTCCGGCTTTCGCCACGACCAGACGCACTTTCTGTGTGCTAACTCCACCACGACGATTCTTATATTTGTATTTAGCAATACGAACAGCAGCTCTTTCAGCAATAGTCTGATAAGTCTCAAGTTTGTCGGCAAGCAATTTATTTTGACATCTCAAAAGAGTGTGAGCATTTTGCACTTCAACAAACTTCTCTTCAAGATCTGCATATTGTCTCTGCAATTTCAGAAATTTCTCATGTACAATCCTGTACGCATACAAAACAATCCAACCTCTGCGTCCTAAAATAGGAAGCTCCTCACCCTTCACAATCGGGGCTTTCTGCAAGCAAGCAATCACATGAGTCGGATCCGCCGCTTCCAAACAAGAACTCCAATTTTCACTCAAACCAGTACAATCAGCCCACTCAGGAGCCAATGCCTCGTAAGGCGTTGATTCCCATCCGGGAATTTCAACAGGCAATTTAAAAGTTGATTTTGACCTCCTCAAAAACATTGTGCCAAAAAGAAAAAATATATATACAACTATAAACAAATAATATACAAAATGTACTCCGTACGCGCCAAGCGCAAACCAACAAGATAGAAACAACACCGCGCTAACAGGCTTAGGTAAACGGTTCGTGACGCCAGATGTAACGACCGGATTTTCGGACCAGATAGAATCAGCTCATAAAGACACGACCAACCCAGCCGAAACGTAACCACCTCCCTCCTCAGGACCTACTTACCAAGGCACCTGGGTACCTACCTGAGGATGGAGAATTAGCAATATACAAGCTTAGATCCTCTAAACCACCACTAAATCTATAGGGATTACTAGAAATACTCACTATTTACTAAGGAATTCCATAGTCCACATCACACTCATACCTTATAGTCTCGCAGCAACTTAGGCCCAGACTATTCTACCCTCCTCCGCATAGTGAAGGGAGCAGTTCTGATCATTTACCATTACACACTGACCTCAATCAGTGCTCACTCAAGTCACAATCCTGTGGGTATACACATTGACTGCAGTCAATGTCCTCATTAATGCCACTTTCTCTAGCAGCAATCTCACTACACACCGTGTCCTTTCGGTGCTCTCACAAGCCACAATCCTGTGGGTATACACATTGATCGTAATCAATGCTCTCACTAATGCCACTCTCTCTAGCGGCAATCTCTGTCCTATGAATACATTCAGCTCTCTCTCTCTCTGTTGGGAAGTTTCTCTATATATCTAATATCTACTGGGGATGTCTCATAATTGTTATATTTTATGTGGTAGATAGACAGTTCAATCCTCTCACACAAGAATGGCCAAATCACAATATGCTAAGGTTATTCTCTGATATAAGTGCTCTCTGCTCCCTTGCTCAGCTACCACTTACCCGGACGGGAAACGCATCCGTCCACATAACAGCATCTGACTAGAAGAAAGGTTAACTATGTCATATGAAATAACAATTACACAATGGTTCACTAAGAACTGGGGTCCCTTTATTACACAATAACAAATTATAACAACAATATAATACTGCAATATAACATATAGCCTGAAAAGCAAAGGAAAGAATTAGAATTTGTGTGCACGCTAATGAGAAAGGGTTGACGTCACCTTATAAGTACGACGTCTGGGCTCAGTTGTCATCTGGGTTCCCTTCTCGTCTGTTCCTTGGCTCATCATAGGATCACCCCTGCAGTCACGGATACACGTCTGCACCGCTATGCTCTGTCTCCTCTGCTCCCCTTCAAGTCACTGGAACCTCCCTCTTGTTCTCTGTTTCGTCTGCTGCACTCTCTCTGTTCTGCACTACTCCTCTCTCCTCTCGACCACGGACTATCTTCACCTTCCAACTTCGATCTTATAAATCAGTTTCCGCTGCTCTAGTACTCGTTCGCTCCGCTAACTTTTTCACTCTGCATGCTCTGATCTCAGGGTCAAAGCTCACCAGCTGTTCCAACTAAAGTAACTTCAATCTTTCTGAGAGGTTATCAGCCTTTGGTCTTTTTCAGACATCAAAACGACGACTGTCTGCTTTAAGTTGATTAACTGCAATGATGCTAACGACTAGCTGCCGTCTACTAACTGACTGAATGACATACTCACTCTCTGTGCTTTCGCTAATATAGAAGCTTGTTCATGCATGGAAATTTCCAGGCAGTAACCTGCCACCCACCAAATTCTTGTACCTCCCCGTGTCAAGGACACGTTCTGAGCCGGCTGGCCTGATGTTCTGTCTTCGACACAAAGAAAAATAGTCTTTCGATAAGGGCCAGCCTGAGCCGGTTCTCTCCAAGCGATCAACACCTTATAAGTAAAACATTACATTTGACCTAAAAGCATCTCAAGCAGCCGAGGCAGAAAGAAAGATGGAGTCTCTCTCGTTCGAGGCCTACAAGGCCCGAAATAAGCATAACTCTGTCAGAAATATACTAATAGCTTTACAAAAGGACGGAATAATACTGATACTAAGGAATCTATCCCCTAACATAAACTTATAGGCCCTAGAATAAAGAAAAGAATAGAGAATTATTTAAAACACCTTGTAAATAGGCCAGGTCTGAGGTTCTAACCCCTCTATTAGAATGATAGTTGGCTAAAGTCACCTTCACTCAAAAAGGGGGACAAAAACCCGGTCAGAACACTCCCCCTGACAGGATCTATGAAAATGTCTTATTCATTGAGGGTGACATACAACACACCTTAAAAGGGGTATTTTGGGAGAATCTTACGACTACATATGACATTTTGTTAGCGGAGGCTGACTGGCCCCCACCTTTTGTGCTCGCAGCTCCGAGAGGGGAGAAGGTAATCCTCCCTAGTTTCGCGCACACGGTCTCGAAGGAGCATGCGCTGAATTTTGCAGAAGAGTGGGCTAAGGCCTTGCGCCTCTGTACCGTACTCACTGTGGATGGGATACATTTTCCCCTCACCACGAGATTCCCTTACGGTCTATGCCTCAGCCTCAACCTCAATATCCCTTGAAGCGTGAAGCGACGGCTTCCGTTGCGGAAATCCTTGAACAATTGGAATATCAGGGTGTTATTGAAACTTGCGTGTCACCAATGAATAACCCTCTTTTACTGTAACCAAGCCTGACGGTTCATATCGTTTGGTATTGGATTACCGGCATTTAAACTCGCATTGCTGTACCTGTGCAGTACAGAATACTCACGGCTCTGCTTTAGTGGATAGTCTCATGCGTAAGCAGTTTAAAACCACGCTTGTCATTTTCAACGGTTTTTATGCCCACCATTTGGATGGTCTTAGTTCCCAATGGACCTCCTTTATTTGAGGCGGTGTACAAAAACATTTCAAAAGTTTACCAATGGGCTGCAAATAGTCCTGGAGTGTTTGCTGCCCGCATAGTCTCTCTCTTAGAGAGAGTTGACCCAGATGCTTGTTCATATGTGGATGACATTTATCTCACGGATGATGAACTATGGGAGCATCTGTGTTGAGTTGACCGCTTAATTTGTAGGTTTGCGGACTTCGGTTACAAATTCAACTTTGCTAAATCCCACATTGCAGAGTACACAGTGTTGTTCTTGGGCGCGAGCTAAACAATGAAGGTCGAGGATTGGCTCCTCACTTCTTGGAGAAATGCGCACAATTGCGCGCTCCGACAACTCTGAAAAAATTACAGTCTTTGCTGGGATTTTTGAATTTCGGGAGGACATACATTCCCGATTATGCCCAGCGTATCAAGCCTTTGTATGCTTTGATACAACCAAATTTTACAAAATCGAACTGGCTGCCTGAGCACTCGGCTATACTGCAATCTTTGCCGGCTGATTTGCCCGCATCTAAATTCTTATTGACTCGTGATAATCACACCAACCTGGTGATAAAAATCATCCCTGGGACGGTGGGTTTCACGTACCTTACTTTTAACGAGGGGGATACAGTACCTATTGCTTACAAGTCACACTTGTACACTTCGGCTGAAATGCGATTTTCCACTGTGGAGAAAATTTTGACGGCTGTGCAGATGGCGATTCTTAAGGAGCGCACTCTGTCACAGGGAAAACGCATGTTGGTTGTTAACCCGTGTCCTGCTTTGGAAGCAGTTACGAAAGCCAGTGTACCTAATTCTAAAGCTTTGCACCCTCGGTGGATACAGTGGGCTGCATCACTGACGTCTCCGGATGTCACGTTCCTTTTTGATGCCTCCTTACGGTCGCAGGAGTTTTTGCAATATGATTTTGTTCATCCTGCTCCTTTGGCTATGCCGCCTTTGGAGGATTTCCATTGCATCATATACACCGACTGTTCGGCGCAGGTTGCGCATGGTTCCAAACACGCCTACGTTTCCGCTTGCGCCATTGTGGTAGGTGCCGGGGTGAACGATGAGTTCAAGTCCAGGGTCGTGCATACACAGACTCTAGGGGACTGCACCGCACAATTGGCAGAGCTTTGTGCTCTTATGCTTGCATTGGAGTACGCTGATCCTAGTGTGACAACTCTTATCGTAAGTGATTCTTACTACTGTGTCCAGTCTTACAATGAAAACTTGTTCTTTTGGATTCAGAATGATTTTCGTGATTCCAAGGGTAGCACAATAAAACATAAAATGATCTGGGTCCGAGTGGCTGAGCTTAAAGAGCATTTGCCACTCGTGTTTGTAATTCATACTCTCGGTCACCAGCGCCTGGGAGTCCACACTGTTGGCAACTCGCTTGCTGATGAAGCGGCGAAATCAGCGGTATCGACATATTTAGTTGCAGCAGTCACATGGTCCAAAAGTAAGATTGATAATGATATCTTGGCGGCTGTTGCTGCCACTGAGAAGGGAGGTAAACATCCTACGGGGTTCCCTTCGAAGTACACCTACCACTTAAGTCCCGATAAGGTTTCTTATGTGAAAATTCCGGAAGTTGGGGAGAGGTTGATTCCCAACTCTGATCGCAGACATTCACTGATCACAGCGGCCCATGAAGGGGTTGCATCTGCGCATGCGGGTGTTTCAGCTACTGTGTCTCAGTTGCAACAAAGTTTTTGGTGGCGGGGACTGTACAAACAGATGCGTGACTATGTCCTTCAATGTGACATTTGCCAGCAGATTAAGCCTTCAATTGCTACGCGTCCACCCCAAACACAGTTGTTCATTTCTAATAAACGTTTGGTTGTGTTTATTTAGATCACTGCGGTCCTTTTTCTTCTGATACTGCGTATAAGTACATCTTAGTAGCAGTTGATTCATGCACACGCTTTGTTTGGGTCTGGCCTCATCGCAGCACTGATTCACGGACTGTCATCAGGGATTTGCGTATCTTTGTAGGGATTTTTGCCTGTGGTACCTTCCATTCGGATCAGGGTACGGCTTTTGCCTCTAAGGCGTATAGGGATGCCATGAGTTCAATGGGGGTCCAAGTCAAGTTTTCGTCTCCATACCGACCTAAGGGTAATAGTGTTGTGGAACGAATGAACCGTGACTTAAAGCAATCACTGACAGCTCGAGTTATAGGCACTGGCAGAAACTGGCTGGCCCATCTCAATGGCGTGCAGCGTGCTCTTAATAATCTCCCTAGAAGGTCTCTGGGTGGGCGGACTCCATACGAAATGCTCTTTGGTATCAAGATGTATGTCCAGGACCTTGACCGTCTAGACGCGGTCGGTTCGGGTACCTCCTTTGACGTAGATGAACATTGCAATGTTTTACAGACTCTACAAGAGACCAGAGACAGTCTTGCAAGGGAACATTTGCCCTCCACCTCGGATGATGCGTTGCAGATCCCGGTAGTTGGCTGGCTACCCTAAGTTGGAGAACTGGTTCGGAAGAAGATCGATAACAAAAAGGAATTTGGTCCCTCATACCGTGCTCCGGTTCCCGTGCTTGGAGTGAAGGGCACAAGAACAGTCATTTTACCACCACTTACAGGTCGTAAAGAGAACAGGTATAATATCTCCATTGACAATGTCAAAATACACAGAGTGGCCGATTCTTCTTAGCATGACACCGGCAGTCTCATGTCCTTCGATGGTGAGAAATTCTGTTTTAGCCACTGCTTCGGATTGTGTACCAGAGGTGGTCCTCGAGATGCCTGCAGTTTCCAGTCCTTTATTGAGTGCTTTGCCTGGTACTCACCTTGATGATACAGATTACACCTACCCAACTGACTTATCGATGCCTGATTTGCAAACTAGTTTAGCCACAGAATCCAGATTTTCTTTTGACACTGTTTCACGTACGTCAGAGAAGCCTACAAGGCTGAGAGCCTATGCGACTTTGTTTAAAAAACATTTTTTAATACCCCCTTAGACTTACATTTGGCTGGAGCTTTTTGCTCTCTATCTTTTTATGTCAATTGGTTTTGTGTTTTATTTTTTCCGATTTGTCAATGTACATTAGGTCGAGGAGAGGACATGCATTAGACATCTGAATGGAACTTTAGCTCCCCATTCCTCATCACATTCAGCACACAGATTGAAGAGAGACTTGGCCTTTGTTAACATCACCGCGTGGCCTGTCCTGGATGGAATAGTCTGGGATGCAGTAAAATTTCAAATCCATGGCCCAACTGAAGTTGTTAATGTTCCTATTGTGCTTAGAGTTAATATGGGGGATGTGGTTCAACAAAACATACGTTCTGATGATTGGGAAGTTCGGGCCGTAGAGGCTTTGTTTGCTGATTTGAAATATTATGCTGCCTTTGATGCTGAAGATTTATATTTCGAATCTGCTAATTATGGTGATTTGTTTTGTTACCAACATTTTGGCAATCACTACTTACACAAAACTAATTCTAGGAGGAGTACTGTGAATTATACCCAGTGGGAACATTGCCCAGCTCCTTTAAGAGGCAGCTCAAACACATTTTTGAAAAAGTATACATATTTTACTGATTTTAATCAGTCCAATCCCGCTTCATTTTATTTTAAAATGACAGACAAGTCCAATTCCAATGTTGCGTGCTTATCTAGGATCCTGATCGATACTGTAACCTTATGCCCCTGTTCGGCTATAAATCCATTTATTCCCTATATTGGCATAACCGTTCAAGTGCGATATTCAGAAAGTCATCTCTGGCCTCACACGAACAGAGCCACATTCCAGAATAGTTTTCTCTGCCACTTCCTTTGCAACCAATTAGTGCAATGACAGAGCAGAAGTCACTAGCTGAGATTCCTAGATTAACACTCCGAGTTCTTCAACAAGATAAAAACTCAGCAAACCTGGAAATCCCCGCTTGCTGTGTTTTGATTAGTAATGGAACTCTAATGAGCAACTGATAGCGATCACTTCCTAGTGACATCTTTAATTGACGTCTTATGTCCAGCAAACTTACGTCAAACCAGGCACCTGTCAGGTATAAATATTACCAACGTTGCCTTAAGCAATTGCCCTGTTGCTAGCCGTTGTTAGCCCTGTTGCTGCAGCCTGTTGCCCATCGCTTGATGAAGCTGCTGTATGCAAGCTGCTGATACCATTATCGCTGCTAAAGCGCGAACGATGGTGTGGTGAAACTAGGAGCTGAACAGCCGTCCCTCTGCGAAGAGCCCAGCAGATGCCATGTGCCCGCGGACGCTGTCCCCCCTCCTTCTCCTCGACGCGCTGAAGAGAGACGCTGTCTTTCTCCTGCCGAGAAATCCAGCTCCAGCGTTTCTGGTCTACCCTCGCGGGTGACTGGGATCCCGAGTTCCCCCTGAAGGAGATACCAGACCTCCATCATTCTATTCAGAGGTATGGTGTTGACTAAACCCTTAGTGAGAATTCTTGAAGCAAACCTTGGCAAAACCAACTTAACTTAGAGCTACTTACTTACTCCCCTCCCAAGTATTAGGCTTAGGTCAGGTACACTGGGGTAGGCGTAGTTAGAAGCACCAGTTGAGTATTTTAGCCTAATGTATATATGAATGTATATATGTTTTATTACTTTTAACCCATTGTATGGCTAAGAAACCATATCAATGCTTTTACAGTATTATTTCGCAATACTTATCTTACTGTACGTACTTTTTATCATAACAAGTCTTGCAATTGTGGCAATATATTTCTCTTGTACGAGAAGAAAGACTGTTAAATAAATGTTAACCCTTTATTGACAAACGCCCGTCTCTCTATTCTCTACATATTGTGAAAGTAATCTGCACTAACCTGACTGAGTAAAATAACTGTCTATTGTTTCACACGACCCTAGAGATTGACTCTTGATCTGAGGAGCAAAGTTGTCATGTTGCACGGTTGTTGGAAAACTGAATCCCTTCTTGTCTGTGCCAGGGAAACTGATCTCTTCCTATTTCAGTCAAGAAAGTTTCCAGTGACCTCTGAGCTAGTTGGTAACAAACCCAATTAAGTTTAGCATAGTCAGTAGAGGCCTGGAAGATCCGCACTTCTACGTCGATACTACTTTTTATGTTATTCCAATGCGCAGGGCCTAGTGGGAAACTAGGAACTACACTACACCAAAGTTAGACTTACCGATACTAAGTTACTGTATTCAAAGTCCTTTCTAGACCATCTAGCTGTAGGTGGCTACGAGTTGTGGAAGGAAACTATTGACCTTAAATCGGTTTGGGGTTCTAAAAGTTGGCAGGTACAAGGCACTGAGGCTCTGCACCGTGCATGTCTCATACCGAATCATATGTTGTTTTTTTAATTCTACTATCGCACAGGCAACATGCTTTGGATTGGCTACTTCTAAAAAATTAAATTTTCCTTCCTTCCCAGATTTGGAGGAATATTCGGGTTGGAAAAATTCAACTAAATTTTCAATTAGGGAATTGCAAACCCATTTGCTAAATTCATCCTTTAACATTTTCAGTTTGGATCCCAAGGGTTGGTTAATGTGGCACCGAAGTGCAGACTCGTGCCAGCATTGTTTTTTGGGCCTAGCTGAGGGTTTTACACAAGTCAGAGTAGATCCCCGTTTTGAGAGTGACCATTCTGTTACCACTTATTCTGTAGGCAAATTATGTCAGAATTGGCTCAAGCACTCTACATTGGCGTCAGTTAAATTGCATTTATCTAAACTGACCGACGAGGTTGACTTAAATGATTTCATAAAGGGCCCGGCAAATGGTAGATCTAAAAGATGGATCTATGCCATTTATAATGAACTCTGGAAAACATCACAGATTGAAGCGGCTACCCGCCATAGGGCTATCGACCAAGCTAATTTGGAAAAAGTGCTTGCAGTTGTGGACAACAGCATTAATACCCTCTCTTCCCGAATTTACACATTGGATAATATTGTTTCATCTGTTGTTGAAATTGTACAGGATGAAGTGTCTGTTTTGTACCATGGTCAAAATCAATTGCGTTCTGTTATGCAGTTTGCATGGACCTTGCAGACGCTGAAAAATGGAAAAGTGCCTTGGACCTATGTTAATGTCACATCTCTGTTTGCACCTTTTAATTTAACTGAAAAACAACATTTGCTTTCCATGAGAGATGCTTCTTTTTCAATGTTACACATTGAACGCTTAGAGTCTTTACCCTTTTCAGTAGCAGAGGCCACGGCTGAAACGTGGCTAATCCACGGGTTGATAACTTTACCTTTTGCGCTTTTCCAGTTTACAAATTGCATGAAGTATTTTGCCATTGGCAGATACGAGCGGCTCAGTACCTCCTACTTACATGAAGCCTGGTCACTCCCTTTCACTTATAGATGCCTTAGGGACGGGAAAGAAGTATATCTGAATGGAGATGAGTGTACGGAAACACCAGATCACTCATTGATGTGTAGACACATCCAATTGCATGGTTCCTGTAACCAGGACCGCCCTAATTTAGCATGTGTGTTGAAGGGTACACTGGTGCCTGCTATAGTCCTGACTTTTACCTTATTAGTTAACAGGAGTTATTTACTTTTAAACAATGAGGATTGTTGTGGGTAATTGAAAGGCATAGCTTATGTTGTAACAGTCAGTGAGCGTGTGGTTTGCTGTAAGAATGTGCTGTATCCACCCCCGCATGGGAACCTGGTTGTTTTCATCTGGCCGAGAATTCCGGCCTTGAAGTCAGAGTTCAATAAGGTGAGCAGAATAAGAGCCTTATTGTCACAAAAAGAAGTTGCCCTGACATCTGCCCGCAAAACATTTGTCCTTCACGTAGCTAACACCCGCACAGAAGTGCATGCCTTATTGAATACTGACCTTCCTTTACATTTTGGTGAGCTGATTCACACAATCTTTAACGCATCCTCCACTTCGGGGCTGGCTCATTTTTTTAAAGTAGTAAGCGGTGGTCTAGTGACTTCTTTCCAAAAAATATTTGGAGTCATTCCTGCCTTCTTCCACTCAATATTCTCCAGCCTATTTGGTGGACTTCCTGTTTTGCTGGAGCTGGCTGCTGGTTTTTTGTTGCTATTTTGTTTAATTCAAAATGGATGCCCGTCCTGTGTTCGGAAACGAGCGGGAGCAATTAGCACTGTTTCGCAACAGGATGCTTGAATACTGTGGTGTGCTGCCACTTGCCACTTTGAGTGCATCATATGGATTATCGTTTCGATTTTCCTATTTCACCTGTGTCCAGCCTGTATTTCATTGCCTGAGCTGTGATTTCATGTGGGCCCTGGATTTGTGTCTCTACAATTTGGTGTCTCCTGAAGTGGATTATGATCATCTCATGAGTACCTTAGTTGCTCATGAATTTCTTTGTTCTGACGGAGGGATTATGGCCTTTACAGCGATGCATGGAGTTCTGGGTCGTTGGAATATATTCGCAGCGGCGCAAGATTTCTTGGCACACAGCTTCATTGAGAACCCACCGAGTTGTCCTCTGATGGTACTAGAGGCTCCGGTAATCGAAGAGCATGTATGTTCTTTTTCTCTATTAAATTGGATGGCTGAGTTGTTTTTGGATGATAACAGTGACTTCCTTTTGGAAGCGGTTGCTGCTTATTTCGCCTACTCAGTTTTAGGCTGAATCCTATTGAGGCCATTGATGTCATGATTTTTTTCTTCTCTCAAAATGTTTCCGAATTATTATGGACATTTTTTAATCAGACCTATTGGCTTTACTAACAGTGGACATTACAATGTCATGCGGGTGATATTTTGGATTTTTAGGCGGACAAGATTTTTTTCCTCACCTGCTCGATTTCGAACTGAACGTTTTATTGAACTCTGCTTTCAACAATTGAGTCCCTTTTCTTATCTTATCTTATCTTATCTTATCTTATCTTATCTTATCTGATACGTGCTCGGATCAAGGGAGGGTGATATATAGATATATGTAGCCTGAATACTGTGTTAAGTTAGCATGAGCTTTTTAGGAGTTTAAACGCCATTTTACCTTTCCGCTGCTTTTTGCACATGACACATATCTGCTGCTTTAGCTTTGAGCCTAGTAAAATGTTTTCGATTCATACGAGAATAATATGTTGTTGCACTGATATCAGCCTTGCTTGGCGAGCTGTGTCTGTACAGTGAGTGCTGAAACCTTCAAGGATATCTCAACACACTAGTTGTTATGAGCACTGATCTTCGCACGTTCCTAGACATAACATACATGCAGCTGCCACCAAGTTTTGGCTTTAGGCGCGTTTTATATTGTTTTGCACAAGAGGATACCAACACACTTGATGGTGCTTCGCATGCAGAGAGCTGGTTGCTGATGATGTGATCCCTTACCACTAGGATCTTGAGGTATGGGGCCGTCCTGCTAAAACCTAAAAGAGACCTTCTTAGATATAATATAATATACTAGCTAGGGAGGGTGAGAATTAGGTTTTGTTAAACCCTATTCATTTTAGCATAATACTATGCTTGCACCGTTTGTGTTCTATGGACTAGTGACTATGCTGATTACTTTGTTTCTTATAATATGTTTGCTTGTATTAGCTAAGATACTGCTCTTGAGAGCACTGCATTAGTGAATAAATATTTCAAATATGTACGTGTCCTCTTTTACTCCTTGTTCTGGATTGAAATGATTATATAACGAAAGAGTGTTCATGTGTTCCACGTTACCTGAGGTGTACTAAGTTCATGTTCTGGTTTGTCTAAGCATTGGGAGTTTGTGATAACCAATGAGACACTGTAGCTAGTCTGGTAGGGGATTTTTCGGTACTAAGGTGAGTTTTGGGACATCCTAATTCACTGAGGTTCCAAGCCTCTATGCACAGTTCTGTCTGAGCACGGAATCCCTGCGACAGGTGAGGTGGTTGGGAAGGGAAACCGTGGTCGTCTTTGCCCAGCATGTTGTTGGTTGCAACTCGTCCTCTTGTCCGGTGGATGGTGGCTCAGCCCCGGGTAACCCAAAAGGAAACAAAGAGCGGTTAATGCGGTTGTCCCGCTAGGGAAAAGACAACTGAAAGTGTGAACCGTGCCATCACCGTGAATATAGCCAAGAATTGCAAGGTAGAAAGAAGGAAGGACAGTATTTCGGCTTCCACCTCTGGTAAGCCCAGTCCGGACTGTGCAAAGAGAAGAACACACTTAAAAGACAATCCGGCCTATCTGTCTGCCGGTCCTTAATTTGCGTGGTGCTCCTTTTCTATGGAGAACCCAGTGGAAATGGGGATGTTATTGAAACTGTGGTTGGAAGACTTTATGGTGCTATAATAATATATGAACAATGAAGGCTGTGAGTGGGAAGTGAGGGGGAAGTGAGAGAAAATACAAGAGATAAACAGTAACATTTTTTATTTGCACAATTGATTAAAATCATTGCAATTTGCACAGTCATAGTTAAAAGTTTAGTGAGATACACTAATCAATTCTAATAAAGAAACAATAGACACATAGGATAAAAGAAAAGAGATCAATTTTCATTCTTGATCATCTGGTGGTAGCAAAAGTTTGATTTCAGATATAAATTTTACAAAGCGCGTTGCCATCTGGGATGAGTCGCCCCAAATACATTCTTCCAATGCTTCTTGGCATGTCCTGATGTTGAGAAAAATCCAAATCGGGCAGAGCCAAAAAGTTATTTGGGCTAGTAAGCATCTGCAAATGCACAAAATGTGAATCAGGTTTTCCTCCTCCTGATTGCAAAAGCGGCATTTGGTGGAGGCGGCCTTCTTATATCCTTGGCCGAACTTGTATGCCATCAGTGGGATTTTTCCAAAACGTAGTCTCATTAATTGATGTTTTACATAGGGTTTCATAGACGAAAGATAAAGCGGTAATATTTTTGGGGCGTAGAGTTTAGAGGCCCAGCTGCCATAGAAGAGCTTTAATATTAATTTAGCATTGTGGTGGTAGGAAAGAATTTTTGCTTGTTTAGTTAAAAGTTTGATTTTTGCCTCTATGGGCAGCGAAATTGACCATATATCGTTAGCCTTTAAAGTTTCCAGACAGAAGGTCAAATATTTGCTCCATGATGTGGCGGGATTGCTGAGCAATGACCATATACAGCTCTTTAAAGTGTTGGAGCGGGCTAGTTTCGTTTTTAGGCTGTAAACGATGAATCTTGCAGTCATGATCCAGTGCTGGGAAGATAGAGAAAATTCCTTTAGGATTTGGGAGTGAGAGGTCGAGTTTGGCAGTCGGAAAACTCTGTGGAAGCATGATGATTGAGTTCTATCTAACCAGTTGGTCATTTTATCTTTATAGGTTATAGCGCCAAAAGATATTGTTGGAAGAAGTGTGGCACCTATCAGTTTTATTAGTGGGGCAAAGTCCGGAGAGTGGAGGGCACTCTTTGTTCTTATGAAGGCCCCCTCGAGGCTTCGAGCAGCACCCTGCATTGCAGTTATATGCGTGGTCGGTCTCCCTTTATGATCTATCCAAACACCCAGATATTTATATGCAGTGACTGATTCCAATGCCTTACCCTCAATAAACCAAGTGCTCTTTTTTGTTTTCGAAGAGGATATTGCCATTACTTTGGTCTTGGTGGCATTGATCTCTAATGTATTGGTGTTACAGTACGAAGCGAAGGAGTCAAACAGTCTTTGCAGACCCACCTGGGTTTGGTTGAGAAGAATGGTGTCGTCAGCATATTGCAGGGTTTGCATTTTTATAGGGCCAATTCTTGGTGGAAAGGCTCGACAGCGGGATAGCCATTCAGGGAGGTCTGCAAGGTACAGATTGAATAGTAAAGGTGCAAGAATGCATCCTTGCTTTAGTCCTCTATTGGTATAGATTTTGTTAGTGGATAACCATCTCGAGGTGACTCTTATTTTAACCCAGGTATCTGTGTGTAAAGCAATTAGCGCATTCAGTAAAGTCTGGGGAATGCCCCATTTTGCCAATTTTTCCCAGAGTTTGGGCCGAATCAAGCTGTCGAAAGCTTTCCGAAAATCAATGAAGCCCAGGTATAATGATTTGCCTTTTGTGGCTAAAGTGGTTTCCATCATATGGACTGTGCAGATCAGGTTATCTTCAGTATGGCAGCCCCTTTGGAAGCCCGTTTGTGTAAAGGGAATTAGAGTGCAGTGTTCCGCCCAAGTTGTTAGTTCGGATAAAAGGACACTTGTGTATGCCTTCCTGTCCACATCAAGGAGGGCTATCATCCGATAGTTGTTGGGACTAGAGCGCAAGCCTTTTTTGTGGATGGAAACTAGTAGTGATCCTCGCCAAGAAGCTGGGATAGGACCTCCCAGTATTGCTGCGGAAGCTTTATATACTTGGGCGGGAATACCATTGGGTCCTGGGGCACCACCTGAACGCATTTTCTTTATGATTTGCGCTATTTGATTTGAGGTTATCTTGACAGTTAGTGACGTATCGTCCTGGGAATTCGGTTGCTTGAAGATGGAAGAGCTATTAGAACATTGGAATGTTGGGAGCTCCATTGAAAACAATGGAGTGCTCTGGGCTTATAATGGCTGGTATAAACCTGGAGCTCCAACATTCCAATGTTTCTTTGTTCACAGCTCTGGCTGTGAACAAAGGCTTCAGGGAACCTGAGGGGATTCCAATCCCCTCACGCTCTCAAAAGGCTTTGTTTTTTTGTCAGAACATTCTGTCCTCTAGTGACAGAATGTTCTAATAGCCTTATAGCCCTTCGTAGATGGGCTATACCTCTATTAAAGTCCCTCTCCCTTGTTAGAGGCCCTCGCCTTCGGCTCGGGGCCTTTAACGCTGGAGAGGGCCTTTAATAGCCGGTATAGCCCTCTACGGCGGACTATAAGGCTATATTGCAATTGATAGCGTATGGTGCTATATAGAGAGTTTTGACGTAGATCTCCCAGTCAGCAGGTGAGATGTTAGTCGCACTAGGAGGTTTGGTGGTTTTAGCAGCCTTGTTTACCCAATTCCAGAATTTCCTTTGGTCCCTGGATTTTATGATCTCGTGGGCCACTGTCCAATGGTGTTCTTCCTCCAATTTCCTTAGAGTAAACCTGGCTTTCCTATATTCTTTTCTAGTAGATGATATTTGGCTCCGCAAAGATTTATATTCACTTTCGTTGATGGCGGTAATTCGCTGCAGTTTATTTAATTTGTTTTTTATTATAATTGGGAGTTGTTTTTGCTCTAGAGGGGTAATTGGAACCGGAAGATCTTTAGCTATACTTTTTGTTAGCTTTGGGGCAAATTTTCCCCTGAAATCGGTAACTATACTTTCCCATAAGAATGCTGTCAGGTGACTTGTGCCATTCGGGGCCCATTTGGTCAGCATATTGTCCACTTCTGCTTCTATTACATCTTGATTTTCCTCAGACCATCTCAATGTTCTTACGTTCTGTAAGTTCGATTCATTGCCAATCAGGGGAATATGCCATAGATCCATTTTGCAGGTTAAGATAGCGTGATCGCTGTCTGAACACGGGGTTACCAAAAACTGCCGTATCAACTGGAGATGGATTACTGATATCCAAATGTAGTCCAGGGTAGCCATTCGTGAGGGGGATACGTGAGTATATGCAGCCGGTTGATCCAAAGCATTTCTTCCGTTTAAAATGCTCAAGCCTAGTTGAATTAATTGTGTTGCCAATTTTACCCCTCTGTCTTCCTTCCGTTGCAACTGAGATTTTATCTCCGGGATTACCCACATATCATTTATTAAAGATAGTTGAGAGAGTGGGGTACAATCAGCCTCCATTAGGTTGGTGTTGAAGTCACCCATTACCAGCCATATGTCATTTAGAAAGTAAACTTCGAGATTGGCTATATCAGGTAGCATTTTTCTCAATGTAACCTCTCGTCTTATTTTGGAGGGATGCAAATAAACACAGCCAAGGATGATTTTTTGCTTAAATTTTTCCTTTTCTTGGCAGTGGGTCTCGATGCTGATAAAGATGTAATCACCTTCGCCTTTATAGAGTGGTAGTAGGTTTACGACCAGAGTGTTCTTAACGGCGATCAGCATACCTCCAGAGGCATGACCACCTACAGCGGATGGTATAGCGAGTGGTTCGATGACAGTGAAATCTTCCCAAATGGTATTCTCCAGTGCCCAAGTTTCTTGGAGAGCAAATATGTCCTGGGTCTTCTGGAGGCCCGTGGTTAGTCGTTCGATTTTCTCCTTTGTTAAACCCCGGATATTCCATGAGGATATATTAAGATAGTTGGCTATGTCATAGTTGGTTTTTTCTTCGTACAGTGTTTTCTGTGTATTACCCTAATGCCTTAGAGAGCCAGGACCAATCTTGGGATTTATGAGGCTTAAGTACGCATTTGCGCGGTCCACCTAATTTTGTAGCTGTTATTTGAAGTGGATTCTCTATCCAGGGTGTGGTTTTTATTCCTTGTCGCGGGCCACTTAGTGTTGAAGATATCTGCTGGATTTTCTTATCCTGTTTTTGTTCTAGTTTGTTACTGGCGACCATTGGAGTGTTGCATATATTTTTTAGAAATTCCGGGTATTTAGCGTTGGTATAGAGGCTAGCCTGAACGCCCCATTCAGTCAGTTGGTTTTTGTTATTCATTAGAATTGCCGCCTGATCAGGATTATAAAAAGTTACCACAGTTGACTCATTTATTGGGCCCTGTTCAGGGTCCATGAAGGCCACATTTTCGATGTCCATTGATTTTATGCTTTCTAGGCCCGGAAGCTGGAGGCATAGCTTTAAAATATTTCCTCTGTTTAAAATATCCCATTTACCTTGGGATACATATTCCGGGTACAGTGTTATTTTATTGTATCGTTGAGACAGGGAAGGGGGCATTCGCTGGATTGGCTTTGGTTTTTGCGAGGTTTCATATTTTGAGTGTGACTCTATAGGGCCCATAAGTAAATTTTCATTCATTGAGTGGATACTCTAGGTTTTCTTGGTTAATCGATTTGAAAATTGAGGGGACGCCGCGTGTTGGCAGATCACTTCCTCTCGCTACTTCATGAGGGGATTGCGTCGTGTTATCAGGTCTTTCCGCCTCTGTGAGGATCTCAGTATTTGTCTGTTCCTCTTCTATTTTTGACAATAAAATTTCGTCAATATAGTTTGTTATTTTTTGGCTTGGCTCCTGATTAGTTGTTTTGTTTGCGCCTGGGGAGAGTGGAGAACTTTTTTCGAGCAGTTTGATAGAATTTTCATTTTGCTTAGGGAAATTACCATAGGATTTTTTGTTTTTACTACTGCTTGTGGTTTCTTTTTTATCCCTTAGGTTTAATGAATTCTGTTCTCGGTCAGGCTGGGTATTGTGGTCTTCATTGATCTTCGTTAAAATCGCGTTCGGTTTTTCCGTTTTTTCTTCAGCATGATGGAGTAGTTTTACTGACTGCACAATTGGATTGGTAATTGGTTCACTCTTATTTGTTCCCAGCCACTGAAGTAGTGCATTGCATTTTTTCTTGCTTTGTTTAGTTTCTTTAACCTCTTCTTATTCTTTCTAGACAAAAGATTCCCATTCGTCGAGGTTTGTGTGGACATATTTAAAGGGCTAGTGAGACTCAGTGGGGTGGGTGGCACTACTTCAGTGTTGAGTGGCATGATTTTTTCTTGGATATTCGGTAGTTGTGAATTTTGAGTAGATTCATTGCCAGAGTAACCAACTTTTCTTTCAGGGTCTAACGCGCTTTCTTGAGCTGCAAAGAGGGGCTTTTCGTATTGAATGTTTAATTTAACATTATGTGATTGTTTTTCCATTTTCATGTCTCTCTTGTTGCAGCTTGGGTGCTCTGGACTATTTAGATCTGATTTTGGTATAGTAGGTTTATCATAAGTTTGAAGACTTGAGGGAATACACGTTTTCAGAGACCTGCTCTGTGTCTCATTCCTCAGATCTTCAATTAGAGTGGGCATTATTGCCGGCAGTAATTCTAATTTTTTTAATATGGGCTCAGAATTACAGCCGTTTTGTGTTTGATGTGAATTTAAGTTTGTATTTTCATTTGGGTCTTGGCTTGAGTTCAAATTTGGGATTTGATTTTGAGCCACGTTTTTTTGGACTCTTCGTATCAATGAGTTTAATTGCTCCAGTTTTAAATCTATTCCCGTTATTGAGTTTGCTACTAGTTGTAGTATATTTATCTGTGTGTCCAATTTATCAGCGTGTATATGCACAGCATTAGCCATTGAGTTCAAAGCTTGATTGTTAACTGAGAGAAGAGCCTCGACTTTAAGCATTGCTGGAGTATCGTGCAAGTCTCCATGCCTGAGACCTATTAGGGAGTGATTTTTTCAGAGAAGAAAAGGTGAGCAGAAGGTACATTGATGTTTGAATTACTTAATATTTGATTTTTTTGAGGGTTTTTACTTGTGTCTTGGTGTGAGGTACAGGCTGTAGTTCCAACGTTGCAGCTGTTGGTAGTTATTGGGGGGGCGTTGGGGAAATTTGGTTTGATCTCGTGTTTGATTGAGACATTAATTTTAGAATGACGGAAGTGGTTTTCCACAGAAGGGAACGGGGTAGGTGTTAGCGAGGGAAGATCAAAGCTGTGTTTTTTAGTGCAATCGTCCGGTGGGCCATTGAGTGAGTTTAACTCAACTTCATTTAGTAGCGACCTTTACGATGTCAAAAGCTGTGCAGATTGTGTTGGGGAGAGAGCCGACGAAATCCAGATTATAGAGTCTGATGATTTGTGCTCTGAAATTTTTTCTTTTTCCCTTTGAGAGGTCACATATTCTTTCTCTCGGTCTGGTTTGTTGGCAGCTCTGTGGATAGTTGACGAAGTTAGGGGAACTGACGTGACTATAGGGAGCATGATTTTTGACGATTCCTTTGGGCTAAATTTTGAAGATTGATTATCTGAGTGATATAAAAGTAGTTTTGGGATGGGAAAAGCGGTAGCTGTAGCCTTATCACAAACAATTATTTCGGGATAGAGAGAGGCCAAGTCTGGAGAGGCTGAAAATGTTAGAAATTGGTTGGAAGAGCTTGTATTCTTACCACAAGGAAGATGAAGGACGCTTTTATTTAGCTAATCAATACGAAAGAAATGATCTCTAATGTCGCCGGTGACATTATTTCTCCCTTTAGCTGGGTGTGAAAGGTGTGGGGGATGTAAGGGGGCGGTTGTTGGCATTTTTCCCCCCTTTAGCGCTTTAATCTGCTCCCTGGAGTGCGCTCTAGTTACTCCAGTCGCTGATTCGAATTGCGGGGTGAAGAGAGGATTGATTTCCGCGACCAGCCTCTTGCGGGTAAAGCAGTTTTGATTTCTGTCGTTTAGCGGTCTTGTGAGGACGATGAGAGGGTTGTAATTGGGTACTACTCCTTGTACGCATCGTGGTGAGAGCAGATACTTTCTTGCTCTCTTATTTATGTTGTTTTATGTTGTTTTTTGTTTTCAATTTTCTTCCCCTGGTATTATAGAGATTTACTATCCTCTGTCCTCATTCGCCTTGTAGTGCTTCTATGCTGCTTTGTTTTACTTTTTTGTTAGTTGAAAAGCACTTCTTCACTTTATTTAGTTCTATTTGGATTTGAGTTCAACCAGGGTTTTTTTTTTAAAGAGAAAATACAAAAGATAAACACCTCCTCTGCCCGTTCCCCTTGAGTCTCTTGGACTCGCCCCACCTTCCTTCCCTTATTTCAGCAACCCTTGCAACAATTCAAGTACAGCGGAGGCCCTAGCTCTCCTGAACTATGGCGGCCTTACAGCATCTTCCGGGGGTGGCCACCACTCCTCCGTCCAATCCTCCTGCTCAGCGCAGGCTCTCTCTGCGTCTCTGTTGGGTTCCTCATCTGCTTCTCGTCCTCGTCCTTCATTTGGCTCATCTGCTTCTCGCCCTCGTCCTTTGCTTGGCTCGTCTGCTTCTCGTCCTCGTCCTTCGTTTGGTTCGTCTGCTTCTCGTCCTCGTTCTTCAAGGGTGCTCTGTTCTGTTCCCTCCGTCTCCCGGTTCCTGAACACGCACAGCTTGGCATCTTCCGGGATCTCCCTTTCTACGACTGTCTCCGCCACATTCCTCCAAGAAGCGTCACTCCATTGGCTGCTGCTCCGTAGGGGAGGTTCCACATATTGCATGGGAGAAGGGCCGAAAGAATTTAACTCTTTCTGGTCTGTCCCAGAACCTTCATTAGACTGTTCCTGTGTTGTACATGATTTTATTGGTTGGGAGCCCGGCTCCTTCTCACAGAAACCTTAAAAAACAAAAAAGGAAGGAGGGTAAGAACAGCCTGACCCCCAGGCCTGTTCAGGGGTTAGCGGGTCGGCCGGATCACGCTGGGGGCACAAAGAAATGAAATGAAAGAAAAAACAAAGCGCTGGCTCCCGTGCTTTGTTTATTAAAGCCCCCGGGTCGGCCAGGTCCCAAGGGCATTCCTTAATTGTGTAGCGTGGGCCCGCCGGGGCCCCCGCAGCCCTGGGGACCGCCAACTCCCGGGGCACTAATCAATTGAATGCAGGGGTCTGTTACGGACCCCCAGGCCCTGGAGACTACCACCTCCCCGGGGCTTTGAAAATGTAGGGAGGGGGGCTGCACGGCCCCCCTCCTGGAGTCCTTGGGGACCGCTAACCCCAAGGCTGGCTCCTGCAATGTCCCGGGGTGCCCACCCATGCAGGCGAGCAAATTGGCCTTTTTCCCTGACTTCTCCATCATGCTTCAGGAGGCAAGACGCAAATTAAATGGAGTCAAAGCAACCCTGAAGAACTTGGGTCTGAAATACGGCATGCTTTACCCGGCAAGGTTAAAAGTCAATGTGGATGGCAGATTTCGTATATTCGATACTCCCACTGAGGCGCAGGAATTTTGCCAAGAACACAAGAGGAAACATTCTGGGGCGACCGGCGTGCCGCGCTCTGTCTCCCCGTCTCAGGGGGGCTCGCAGGACAGTGTTGAACTCTTCTCCAACCCAGATACTGGCTGCATGATTATCGCAGTTATCACTGTATTCTGCTTTATTTAGCATTTATTGGCATTTCTAACCTACATGCTGAGTTCATATTTCTTACTGCCCGGCCAGCGTGGCGTTGCCACGCCTTATGGTGAATACCAAAGTTTCTCTTTTTTGCGTTGTGCACATTTGTTTTCCACTGTAATGGGTCTGTTTATATTGCACACGTATTTGACTTAGGCAAGTTGGGGTCTGCCTCCATGGGGTCAGAAGGAGGCTGGGTGGTTGGTGGTGGGTTGGATATTTGCGCATATTCATTGTTTCTTTTACAGTCATTGCTCGGGTTGCTAGTTTACGGCAGGAGATTTGCAGGCATTGCGGTTACGGCTCCCTGATTGTTAAGCTAGGGCACTAGCCCGGTCCTTCCAGGCTCTCTTTTATGTCATGGTACGTTAGCGGTCTAAACAATACTAAAAAGCGAAGACAAGTTCTCAACTATATAGTCAGACACAACATTGATATCGTGTTCATGCAGGAGACGCATTTGTCCACAACATTGATATCGTGTTCATGCAGGAGACACATTTGTCCGAATCAGACCATGCTCCCATTGCAAAGGGTTGGGTTTTCCACAGATTTTTTTCTAACTATAGTCGGTATGCTAGGGGGTTGCTATATTCATACATAAGCGTGTTCCCTTTTCACTACACAAGACCTTGACTGATGTTGAGGGTCGAACACTGACTGTTACGGGTTCCCTTTTGGGACACATGGATCTTCTTTGTCAGGATTTATGGTCCAAATGTGGACTCCCCAACCTTTTTCCACAAGCTGCAAGTGCGGCTCCTCTCATTTGATCCTGGACTGTTGATACTAGGGGGTGATTTCAACTTACTTATGAATCCTTTCAGGGATAGCCCTTCCACTTCCCCTGACACTAAGCCCCGCTCCCGACAAGCCCTCCACGACATATACACAAATTTTTCTCTAATAGATATTGAAAACAAAATGCATTCACAGCTTCCTGAATTCACGCACTATTCAGGGTTTCACAATACATAGACCAGGATAGATTACTGATTAGTCTCCCCGGGAATTGTTGGCTGGATGGGAGGGCTGCTTACTTTGCCCCGCACACTCTCGGACCACTCTCCGATTGTTCTCAAGCTCAATATTCCCAGGCCGGGTGGATATGAAAGTTAATGGCGCTTCCCTGGAAACACGTTACTAGATCCGGTTTTTAATGAGGAAGTTAGACAGGCCATTAAAGATTATTTCGAAATCAACACTGGATCGGTGGACACCTGGGCAGTTCTCTGGGAGGGGTTCAAGTCTTATATCAGAGGCATTTGTATCGCCAAACATCCAAACATGCAGGAGTCCTGCGGGATCTTCACTTCACCTTGAATCGTGTTGAGGCAGACATCGCTGCCCTGGACCGAGAGTTAATGGTCACTGGATCCAGTGCAGGAGAGGCTAGATGCTTGGCCCTGCTGCTCGAATTTAGGGAGGCTGCAGGACGTGAGTTATTGTTCCTTAATAAACAACACGTTGCACGACGATATGGAGAGGGCAAAAGACCAGGACTTTTTGGCCGTTCCCATTACCCAGGACAGCATATTGGAGGCCATTGATGCATTGCGAGGCTCCTCGGCTCCCGGTCTTGACGGCTTTTCCGCAGATTTTTATAAAGCCTATAAAGATGTCTTAGTTCCAAGACTGTTGGAGGTGTATGCTGAGGCATTAGATGTGGGTATCCTTCCCCCAACATTTAGGGAAGCGGTCATTATTCTCCTCCCCAAGCCAGGCAGGGACCCTAAACTATGTAGCTCCTATAGGCCGTTATCTTTATTAAATCTTGATTATAAGATACTGGCCAAGGTAATTGCGATACGATTGTCCTTATTAATGGAATCCATAATTTCGCCGGCACAGTCGGGTTTCGTGCCTCATAGGTCCACATCACTCAATCTGCGAACCTTATTCACTATATTGCATAGGATTGATCCCGCCACACCCGCTGACGCTGTCCTCCTTGATGCCGAAAAGGCATTTGATTCCCTCGAGTGGCCCTTTTTGCTGTCCATCATGCGACGTATGGGCATGCCTGAATGCTTCGTCTCTGCAGTGGCTCTGCTGTACATCCGGCCGACTGCTAGATTGAGTCTGAACGGCACTCTTTCTTGCCCTGTCACTCTGTCCCGTAGCACGCGGCAGGGCTTCCCCCTATCCCCACTGCTTTTTATTTTGGCGATGGATCCACTGGTACGCCACTTCCAGGAAAAACACCTGCACCGTGGCCAATGTTCCCTCTAATTTCTTTTGTCTGTGTGCGGCAGTGTAAGGTGTATGTGCCCTGCAACCACGGCTATGTGCACCAGTAACCAGATGCGCGTCTGGGTGCAGCGCCAAATATCACTCCAAACCTTTGCTTAAAAAAGTGAAACAACTGTGCATTTCCTCACATACAAATGCACGTGAACGGTGTTAAGGCAGGTTTGAAACCATCCCGCAAATCAATTTGAAAACTTGGCAGCTATGTTGCTGTAGGTATACACCTGTTACAACGCAACTTTTACAACTACCTACCATTACAACGCAACTTTTACAACGCATACCATTACAACGCATTGTGCTGGGGGGCGCTCTAGGATAGGGTATAAGTTTAATTTACTATCCAACACCTTCCCTAGTGTCCACGGGGACTGGAGTTGGAATAGTAAATTATACTTACCACTATCCAGCACCTCTAAGCGCTATGCGTTGTAATGGTATGCGTTGTAATGGTCGCGTTGTAATGGTAGGTAGTTGTAATGGTATGCGTTGTAACATGGTACATCCGTTGCTGTATTTCTTTTCTTAATAGAGCTGGCCCACGGGGTGATTGTGTGCATTTATTCAAGTTTTCATGTTAATTTCAGCTCATGATCGGTGCTGCAATTAACAAAAACTTTAACAAATGCTCTCTTTCAGCAGGAAAAATAAAGTTATAATAACAATGTTATTATAATTTTACTTTTCGCAGTTTCAGGGCAGGGTTAGGATAGGGCCGCATCAAGCTTTCGACTAACGCATTTTAATGCTAGTGTCCGCATCACCGCATTAAAATGCATTAGTCACGTATTCTAGCTCCCCTCTCACAATACTGCAATTGAGGCACACTGCCAATGAGGCAGCACCAGCATGCTAAAATTGTCTAACATACATGCGCATGCAACTGCGCCATCAAATTTAAAACGCTATGCGTCAGAGATAGAATATTCATGAACAGCGCTGAGCAGGCAGGCCAGAATTTAACAGATCAATTAGCCGTGCACCAATCAGTCTTCCTGTGAGTCAACTCTGGGGGTACCAGCCATCACAAGGGTGATCCATGGAGCGGGTCTTGCCTGCTGTTTTCCGACAAACACACCGCCCTTTTGGTGACCAGAAGCACACACATGCTGCAAAAATTAGACACACCGGAGGGTGGTAGCTACACCGGTGACATACTAATCCAGCAGTGACAACGTGATCAGTCAACCTTTACAAAGGGCCATCGACTTCTCAGAAACACTAGTCACATTTTTTAGTAACATTTGATCCGTTTGAGCTACAATCAATTTTTTTGTTAAAGTTGTCAAATTATGCAGCAGATGATGTATTATGCTGTAAATATTGCAGAACCAGAATTATATAGAAAACATTTGAAAACTAGGATATTTTGCCATTCATGCTTGAACTGCTCGGAGGACAAGTGCTGATGACAGAAAATCCATGGCTCTGAGACAAATGGTTTGTGCTTCCACTTTTAAGCTTATGCAGTGGCGGTTGGTGCTTTTAAAAAGTGGTGAGGCAGAAAACTTTGATTTGAATTTAAAGTGCGAGAAAGCGCGAGAGAGCGCAGCGATTGAACTTGAATCAACCATGGAGACGGGGTTACTATGAGACTAATTTTTAGTTTGGTACTATTTCACAAGAAAAATGTAGAAAAAATGGATGCAAATGGTGCATTTTCATCATACATTTCAAGAAACCTTGCAACAATTCATTGAAAATATGCAAATGACCTCACAAAGACTCACCACTCTCCCTATACTTATGCAGACACCTCGCTTCTCTTATCCTGTGTTCACAGAGGCACGCCGCTTTGCTCAGCCTGCACTCACATAAGCAAACCCATCACCCTGCTCTCACTAGTGCACACCACTCACTGAGTGCATTCACACCCCTCATCCAGTATACTCATAGTCACACAACTCACTGTACGCTCACACAGATCACCATGCACCCCCAGCACTCACCCCAGTTCTTACGGAGGCAAACTAATGAACCTCCACACACTCACTCACACAGGCACATCCTTCGCCTTGCGCTCACACAGTGGACTTGCATAATTCACTTTGCAGGTACAAAGGCACACCACTCACCCTGCTCTAATGCAGTCACATATCTTACTTTCAGTCACACTGTAATTTCACTCACCCGGCATTCATACAGTCACAGTACTCTGTATTCACCCTGCACACACTCAGAGGCCCCAATGTTGCAGCTCCACTCCACTTAGGTGCTTTTCCTGTGGTGTGTTGGGAAGGGGTGTTGTTATGTAGGCACTCAGATGGACAGTCGGACTGCAGGAGTTTGGGAGTTCACGCTGATGCCTACCCCTCAGAAGTGCAAGTCACGGGTAGAGAATGTATATCTTCTGCCCTCTGGGTGCCTACCTTCCGTTCTGACACTGCAGGATCCTGAGCCTTTGGAGATAAGGGGAGGAAGTAAAAGCAAGGCTTTAACTATCCAGGGCATATCACTTCACTCACTTGTTTGTGGACGATAGTTGTGCACAAATGTGTGCAATCATTAGCTTTGCACATCTAGGCACATTTCCACCATAATATCAATATTTTACAGATCTGCAGATGTCCTACAGTAACTGTCTTTCTAGTGAGCCCTTTTCTCTCCCAGTATGTCTAGTTTTACAGATGTTGCTATGTTTCTCAGCATTAATTTATTTGACAGTGGTGCACATTTTCCCTCATAATTACTGTTCTACAGATATGCATTTCTCCCCATTAGTACTGTCTTAGAGAGCTGCCCATTTGTCATGCAGTATTGCTATCGTATTCATAATTGTCTATCTCAGTATGTAATATTTAGTGGTGTGCCTTTCTCCCCAGTTAGCATTTTACAGCGGTGCACATTTTGTCTTGAATTGAGTTCTTGATGGTGTGCACATTCCTCTCCCGTTATGCTCCTTGCCGATGGGCACAGTTCTTTCTCATTATAAATGTCTGCATGGGTGAATACCTAACCCTGTATTGATGCCTTGGAAACAGGGCTGGGCAGGAGTCAAACAATATCCAGAGCCTCTGTCATTTTCAACTTTTCTTGCTGTGAAGAGTGGCGCTTCCTCCCTTCCCAATCCCAAGCCCTCCGTCCTCATTCAAGCAAAACTATTTTTTAAAGGTTATGTCAATTTTTTCAAACAGAGGAAGAGGCTGAAAACATTCTCAATGACAAAAGGGCAAACATGCCTATACTAATAAAATAACATTGTGGATCTTGGTTACACGTCCATTAAAGAGGCGAAAGAGGTAGTCTGGGAAACATGAGTTGCAGGGTCACCCTCCTCCTAACACGTTTCACAATAATCACTGTATTTCTGTTAATATGTTCATTGCCCGGGCCTTTGCTCCACAAACATGTCACCTGGCCCCTGTAGTGATCCAGAATCACGATCAGCAGTCTAGTTGTTTTGTGTGCCTTACACTAAACACCCACCCACCACTGATGTCACTGGTCAGGTGACACAGCTTTAATAAAAGCGGCCGAGCGCACGTGCTCTGGGCCAGTTGCACTATGTAGCTGTTGGTGTCTGCATCAGTCATTCTCCAGCATGAGGGCCCAGGGCCCCCAACATTACATTGGCGACGAGGCGGTAACGAGATACCACGTGTGCCGCAGCTGAAACACCCCGGAAAGAAGAAGGGAAGTGCCCATGTGCAGGGCATTCCCCTGGGGAAGCGGCGCCGGCTGCTGAGAGGCCTGCAGGGCGTAAGCCGAGCCCTGGGCCTGCCTGCAGACACGAAGGTGACCGGGAGCCTACCCCACACCTGTGAGCCCAGCCTGCAAGGCCCCCTGCGTGAGGAAGAGCGGACCGACCGGAGCCCACCCGCGTCGGCCGCGACTGCGCCCCTGCCTGGGGTAAAGAGAAAGAGCCATGCAGAGCCCACCTGCATCGGCCGCCACCGCTCGGTGAAACCTCCGCGGAGCCCACCCGCGTGGAGGAGGAAGGCCCGTCGGCCGAAGGTGAGCCCATGACCTACACCGTAAGCGGAGCCCACCCGCGAAGTGCAAAGGCCCGTCGGCCGAAGGTAGGACCCTGCCGTGTCCAGCACCGATAGCGGAGCCCACCCGCAGCGAACTGTGACCGTGCCCCAGCAGTGGTAAGCGGTGCTAGCATCGCCCGTAATTAAACAGGACTCGCGGAGCCCACCCGCCGCCTGCCTGCAACGTCTGCTGTCCCCCGCCGCGCCGCGTGTGACGAGAGGCGGCTGCGGCGAGGGTGAATGACATTAAAGTGAAGCAGCGCCAGCGGAGCCCACCCGCGGCTTGCCTGAGGTGTCCCCTGTCCCCCGCCCAGCGCAGCGTGTGAGGAGTGAAGCTGCCGGGAGGGGGAGTGAAAGTAAATCAAGCGGAGCCCATCCGCGATCGCAAGGGGAGGAAAAGCGAAAGTAAGTAAGCGGAGCCTACCCGCTGGGATCACCAACCTCGCACCACCTGCGAAAGCTCCAAACCCTGGGGAGCGTTAAAAGGGAACAGTGTCCAGCACCCCCTCCCCGCCGCACAGCGTGTATTAAATGTGGCGGCGGGCGGAGAAGTTGAAAAGAAAGCACCCGCAGCGTGAGGGGAGCTGCCGGGCGCCAAAGCGGTAATCTGTCTGCGGCCGGAGGGAGTGAGCCGTCCCAAGCGCTACTAAACCCCAAGAACTGAAAATGGAAGAGGCAAGACACCGTGTATGTGCCAAACCCCCCGCCCGCGCGAGGACGGTGACAGGCTGCCGCAGGCAGAGAGGAAGGAGACAGAGTGCTGGATGTGGCTGCAGGGAGGGAAAAGAAATGTACACCCACCTCTTAGGTCCCCAGCAGGAGTGAAGCGCCAGCAGCAGGAACCAAGCTGCTGGGACCGGTCCGGACACGGAAGGCACTGAACGTGCATGTGCCCTCCTGCATGGGCCCACAAAGATGCATGAATGGGTGACTCACTGTTTGTATGTGTTTTGAGGACAGCATGTGTGCAGGACTGTATGGGTGGATGAGTGTGTGTATGGGTGTGTGAGTGAATGAATCACTGTCTCAATAGTATCTTTATGAGTAACTACATATGTTTTAAAATAGTATATGTTGGTATGGATGTATAAAAGTGATGTATATAAGTGAGTATATGTGAGAGCGAGAGATTGTAAGAGTTCCTGTATAAATAAGTATGTGCTTCTATAAGTGATTGTTTAAGAGAGTAACTATGTGTACGATTCTGTAGAAATAAGTGTAGTGGTGGGTGTATAGCTGTATATGCAAGTAAATGGATGTTTGATTTGCATGTGTCAGTTTGTGTGTGATGAGTGTTGGTGTGTAATAAGATGTATAGGTGTATGAGTACATATGATGGGTGAGTACATGTATGAGTGCCTATATAGAACTGTTAGTGAATGACTGGATGTGTATGTAGATTTTGGAATTACTGAATAGATTGTTATAATTGGTATTGGTATCTCAATTTTTTTGAAAATTTTAGTTTCTATTTTTGAATGTGTGTATCAAGGGTTATATTACGCTGAGAGGAGGTCTGCCACTCTTTCACAAGGATGATGTCATCAGTGATGTCATTTGAGATGTCATCAGTGATGTCATGAGTTATGTCACTGACCATGTCATGAGTGATGTAATGTGTGACATCATCAGCAGTGCATTGCGGGCGCGCAAGTTATAGTTAGCTGAACTAACTATAACGGAGGAATTTCAATGGTTTTGTATGAGAGAAATGTCCAGCTAACTATAACATGGATGAAACCTATGGTTTTTTCAGCGAATTTCTAAGGTTTTTTAAATGCTAATTCCTAACTATAACATGACTGAAACCTATGGTTTTTTCAGTGAATTTTTAAGGTTTTTTAAATGCTAATTCCTAACTATAACGTGGCTGAAACCTATGGTTTTTTCAGTGAATTTCTAAGGTTTTTTAAATGCTAATTCCTAACTATAACATGCCTGAAACCTATGGTTTTTTTCAGTGAATTTCAAAGGTTTTGTAAATAATAATTTATAAATGTATTAATGATTATGTCTTTCTTTTTATACTAATTTCTTATATTTTTAATATAAATATTTATATTTATTTTATTTTTTAGATTATATTTCATTTTCTTATTATAAAATACTAACAAAACTAAATTGCAAAATATTTTTGGGATTAATTATTGCTTGACTTCAGTTGCAAGCATAACACAACTCCAGCAATTCTCTCGGGCCATATGCTCACAATGCTGTATCAATCCTTACACCTGCTTCAAGCATATGCAAGGTTTTGACGCAGCATAAGCTCAAAAGTGACTGAATGAAATGTTATACATTTCACTCAGTCACTTTTAGGAGGCGTTGCTGTACCCCCTCCTGCACAGGAAAGCCTCCTTCTGGCACAGGGCTTTACAGTGTAATGCACCCTCCAGATGCATCACATTCTCAATACAACACACCATGGCACATCTTTTGCACCACTGCTGTGTCACAAAAGTGATGCAACAGCTGTGTAAAAGAGGCACAAGGGGATTGTAAATCCGCCCCTCACACATACAAATTCACCCAGACAGTTTTACCAGCAGCGCAAATTGAAGCACAGACTTGTAACATATTTATGTACATATGTTACATTCAAGTGCTTTGGACATACTACAGTATACTATAGGTAAACATTTTATAGATTTATGCTGTAGCACTTCCTTATAGTTCTGCACTTTCACATTCTCCATACACTAGTAATATCTTCATTCATTCATTTATAAACTACACATTCATTCTAACAAACTTATACACACTAACATAGAAATATAGTTCTTTCTTTGACCAGTGAAGGTAGTTCTAAAGAGAAGTGGGTTTTGTTTCTGTTTTTACTTTTCAATTTTTTTTGTGTTTTCTCAACAAGTTTTTTTTTAAACAAAAAAATTGAACTGGAACCCAAAAAGTATCAAACAGGAACAAAAGAATGAAAAAACAAATTAATCTCGAGGACAGCGATGCTCCTGCATCCTGCGTTTCATCAAATCAATAGACTGTTCCCTATAACACAAAAGTCTATCGCAATGAATGCATACAATTTTAACGTCAGCAAAATCAGGATAAATTTGTGGATGTGGACTGCTTGCTGAAAATTCTGCTGCAGTAGTTGATGTGCTTGGTGCAGAAGCAGATAGGTTCTCCTGCAACCACCGTCTTGCAGCTCGAGCAAAGTTAGTGGGGTGCAAGTTCTTCACATGTCGCACCATATTTGCTGTGCCAAAGGAGTATTTTTTAGATGGATGACCCCTTGAAAGAGTTGTTTGGCAAATTTTACAAATTTTACAGATTACTTTTGGAGCATTAACTTTTTTTGCCCTTCTGGAAAAGTAAAAAATTGTCATATTAGAGCTTCTATCCTCTTCTTTGGAGGTTCTTCAGGAATGAAACATCCCCCTGAAGAACTGCTGGAAGATGACTCTATTGCTCTTATTGTGATCTTCCTTCTATTTGAAAAAATTCTCAGAAGAAATGCTTCTTCTTAGAAAGTCCAAGTCGAATGATTATAATGGGACGGAACTTTCAACAGTTACAATAGGAAAAGTTATGAACCAATCAAATCTCTCCTTTTAAAGTCACATGACTTTACGTACGATTATGATGCGCTTACGCAGCTGTTATACCAGTCCGCATGATGTTCTACCGCGATTTGTGTAGTTGTTTTTAAAAGCAATACATAATTGTTAAAACTGTAAAAAAAAATGTTCATAGTTATCCCAAATAATATCTTCCTTTAGTATGTACATTAAATACATAAATATATGTTTTTAACCATGTAGAAACATAGGCGCCTTTAGCGTACAGGGCGCCGTTCATAACGTCACACGTAACCTTTGATGCGACGCGTAACGTCAAACCATATTCGTACTGTATGCGGTGGTACACGCTGAGTATAATTAGCTGTACATGTATGGTGCGATCACCCTCTCAATGACAAATTAGAGCATAGGGCGCGCTAACGACAGTGATTAGAAGTGGTCACTCATTGGAGATCCGATTCTGGGCCTGCCTCTGCACATATGATAACATCGCCCCCATCTCTCTCTGTTGTTAATTGTTGGTGCACACATTCACACTTGCACATGCGCGATGCACGCCCACCCACACTCCCCACATGCCACCACCTAGCATGCTTGCTATCACTAAGCCTGGAAACCAATACATTAGCCAATGTGATGCCCCCCAAGGCCATCATTCTTATAGACTGCGAAAACGCTACCAATGATGCTCTTGGGCTTGGTTTGCTCAGCCCCTGCGGTTCCCATATAATCCAAACACTGACGTGAGCACGCTCTCTTTTGCCTGCTTGTGCTGCGGTGACAGACAGAGTGTTTTCATCTATTTTACTACAAATTCACAGCTCGAGCGGAGGAGGACTCCTGGCACTCAACGTGGTATCACTACTGCTGCCACCCAGCCACAATACCATAGGCACGGAGGACTGCGGCGCCCGCACCCAAAACATCCCAGACCCAGCGAAACCGCAGCCTTTGAAGACACCACAAAAGACGACAGAAGCAAAGGTAAGAGAAACCGTCTCAACATCAGAATGCGCTGTAAATTGTATATGCATGTTGCTATTTTTTTCCTCCATCATATGGCTCTCCTACCCCTTAATGGTTTTAAGTTGTATGCACATAGTGTAAAAGTTTCTATCTGCATCACGAGGTCCTATACACCTCTAATTTTATAAATTATGCGTCCATAAATTTCTGTGTCGTATTTCTGTACTACGCCACGTGCTTAGGCCTCTATCGTTATTAATTGTGCGTCCATGATAATATTTTTTTTTCTGCGTCACAAGGCCGTCCCAGGCAGGCCCGGACTGGCCGTTGCGGGCACAGGCAATCCCCGGTGCGCTGCAAAGGTGGGGGGCGGTTTTGGGCTGCAAAATCGGCCCTGTAACAAAATCGGCCGACAAACCAGCTCCGGCAAAGAGCTCGGTCGCACCCCAACTCCCCCCCCCCCTCCCGGGGGAGTTGGGGGGAGGGGCGGCCGAGCACTTTGCCAGGTCCGGCCCTGGTCCCAGGCCTCCATTCTTATTGATCTTCCTTTGTTGATCCTAATATTTCCTTCTGTCTTACGGAGCACTCCCACGCCTTTTTTTTATAAATTGAGCCTCCATGAATTTCTGTATCCTATTTTTGAAGTGTGTAACGTGATTTACAATGTGTTCTTTTTATTGTATGTTCATGATGGTATTCTTTTCTGCATCACGTACCCCTCCTACCCCTCAATTATTTTGTATGAAATAGTATAAATGTTTCTTTCTGTGTCAGGAAGTCCTCCAGACCTGCTTTTTTATAAATTCTGCGTACATACATTTCGATTTTGTATTTTTTAACTGTCACGTGCTTTACATTGTATTCTTATACATTGTGCGTTCATAATACTATTAATTTTTTTTATACCATCACGTGGCCCTCCCAGCTCTGTTTTGCTTTATTTTTCTGGAATATATGCTTTCTGGTTCATCGTATTTGCTCCCTCCTAATTCTCCCATTAGTTTTAATATTTATTACTGCGTCACAAGACACTCTCAAGCCTCTATTCGTTTTCGAATACTTGTAAGTCTGAACGAATGTAATTGGCAGCCACGGCTCCTGCAGGACGTTACGCCGGACGGTGACATCAGCAACCATGGCTCGTGCAGGGCGTTAAGCCGGGCGGTGATGTCAGGCAGAGGAGGGGCAGGGTGGGGGGTTGTAAAATGCGGGATATGGACGATGTCAGGTAAGTACCGAAAAAATAAATAAAACAAATTTCATTGCCCGCGCTGCATCACATTTGGCGATGCAGCGCGGGTAATGAAATTCGTTTTTTTTTTTTTGGGTACTTACCTGACATCGTCCATATCCCGCATTTTACAACCCCCACTCTGCCCCTCCTCTGCCTGGCGTCACCGCCCTGCGTAACGCCCTGCACGAGCCGTGGCTGCTTAAATGCAATCGCAATTTAAGGAATCTCAATTTAGAGATTCCTTAATTGCGATTTTTGCATTTGGGATGATGCTTCCCAAATGCAAAATACCGGTCACAAATGGAAAGATTCTGAGAATCTGCCCGTTTGCGACAGTTTTTTTGCTTGATCCAACTTCTTTAAAGTACTCGTAAATACCAAAGAGGGTTTTCAAGGATAACATTTATTTTGCAAAATACCTTTTCAATGGTTAGCATTGCTATTATGATTCCCTAATATACATCTTTTTTACATTTACAGTCTATTGAAAAGTATTGTGGTGCCTGCAACGAAAAAGCTTCAGCAACTTATACAGAAAACTTTATGGTAAGAATCTTTTCTGAGTTGCGTGCACTATATTTGAAAGCTGACTATGCACCGTCAAGGATGTGTAATTCCTATAGCCCGACGCACAGCACATATTGTTTGAGGTCAAGGGCAACAAGTTTTCATGTGTATTGTGTCCTTGGCACAAGTAGGTCTAACTCCCACCAGCACAGACCCTATGGCTGACAGTTAGCAGTACCACATAATGGGTCAGAGAAGGGCACTGTCTGTAGTTAACGTAATATGTTTGCCCATATGTTAATGGTGTTCAAACCTGTATTTATGGTTCATTAATTGAATGCATTTATTACTCGGGCGTGCACTCTAAGTAAATGTTGTAACCTCTGAGTGCACAACTGTCAGTGGCTCCAGTATACAAAAGCGTGCAGCTCTGAAACACGCCTGACCCACGTATGCTTATCAGAAATGTCTGCTGCCGAGTTAATATTTGTGCCCATATGTTAAAGACCTTCAAACTTGTACAACATTGATGCAGTCATTATTATTGGTTAGAGTGACTCTTACAAATAAATGTTGTAAACTCAGACTGCACTACTGACACTTTCTGTAGTAAAAAAGTGTACACACACTTCCAAAGTTTAGCACTATGAGGCTATGTATACTGCTCTCAGAATACTCTGCGATTTGACGCAAATAATTGCAGAAGCTTAAAAGCAAGTTTGATAGTACTTTGCTTTCAAAATAAAATGTTCATAAAAAAGAGAAAGCAGGAAAAAAAACATTTTGCTAAACTACAATGAAATTTCTGTTACCATTTTTTTGCAGCATCATTTAATAACGTGTTAATCCATGCTAGTATTTCCCAAAAATATTCATTGTGGAAAATCTCTGTAACTACTTTCAATAAGATTATGGGAAACACAATTCAACAAGCATTGGCAAACACAGTAGGTCTGAAATTGATGGTCACCTTTTTACTTTTGTCATGGTGTGACTCGTTTTGGCATCGTGTTTGTAAAACATTATTGGCATGTAAGCTGCTTCGCCCTCACTATTATAACAAACTTTGGAAAAAGCAAAAAATATTTTTGGTTTTAAAAAGCACAAACTTCCACAGTAGTTACTGGCACTGAACAAAACTACTTTGTGTGCTGATTTGCTCCTTGTGAAACAGCATAATGCTATGACTCACAGTGAAGCCATCCGATACAAAGACAGAGACAGAGAGAGAGACAGGAGAGAGAGCAGAGTGGATGAGAGTGGAAGGAACAGAGAGAGAGAGAGATGTAATAAACGCTAAAGGTCACAGTTAATGCCAGACCAAATTAGGGGCCCAATTATTCAAGAAAATCTCAAAAGTGCACCCATGGAATGTGTCCTAGCATTAAGTGCAGCTATACAGCTTTTGTGAATTCCCAAAAATGTACACAAGTTGGACAAGAAATAGTAATCCTAGAAAATATTTGTGAACTACATTTTAACATGAGCAAATTTGCAGGTGTAGATTTGCTCATGCGAAAATCTGAATGTTTACAAATTCCCTTTTCCTCCAACACCTTTTTTCCCAACTCAGGAAGAAGGTTGATGTCTGCCATTGTAGGGAAGAAATTTCCAACATTCTTCACTAAAACAAAAGATTAGAGAAGAGTTCTTAAAAACGCATAAAACATGGAAGTTAGTGGGTTTGCACAGACTCAAAAGGCCATTCTCTACCCTGGAACTATGTTTACCATGTAAATACATATAACGTTTTTATTTCAAAAAGCTATTCACCTTTAAACAATGCAATATTAATTACAACGTACTTTTCACTTTCTTTTCAACAGGCCCAATGTTTCAAATGCAGCAGATGACTGAACCTTCAATTCACAAAAGCAAATGTAAATCATATTTGCCTTTTACTGCCTGTATATATAAAAAGTGTATTCATTTTGTTGAGTCTAAACATACCTTTTGAATTAGGACTATGGAATAGTGGTATAAAAATATATTTCATTCTATTGTCAGAAATCTACCTTGGTGATAGTGAAATTACCACTACTTTTTAGTCAACAATAATGTGTAGATGAGCGGTGTTGCTTCATCACCTTCAAAGAGGAAGATTTACATTTATATTTCAACAGATAAACAAAACAATTACTCAATTTCAAAAAGAAAATTAAGTAGGAATGTTAGACGAAGTCTGCTCCAACTCTAAAAGCATTGGGCAAATCGTAACAGGTGAAAAAAGTGTGTCTCAACATTACTTTTTCAGATACTTTGGACACAAGACTAGACTGCAGGAGTGTCCAAATACTTATGCACTTTTTATGCTGGACAGTATTGCTTCTAAACACTCTTTCACTGCTTTCTTCCAAACCTTCAAAAAAGATTTAATGAATTTACATGCATAGTCTTTCAGTTCTGTATATCTCTAATGTAAAACAATCGTACTTGTTTTCTCTTTTGTAAACTGACATATGTAAACTCATCAGTCACTTCTATGGTAAGCCTTTACAATCCTGAATGCTGACTGCTGAGTTTTGTGTGAGAGCATGCCCATACATAACCAAGCTAACTTTTCTTTAGCTACATAGAAACATGTAGTGTAACCTGTCAAACACTTTGAAATACTACCCTCCCACTAGTCCTGGAGGTGGACGTAGAATTCAACCGTTCTTCATAAAATAGAATTGGATGTCACTAAGTACAAAGTATTTCTGTATTATGGAATCCCTAATGCGTCCCTTAAAACATTCAAGCGAAGTCCAAACACATACTAACTGAAACACACCAACCAATAGTAACCTGTAAAATTTGCCAAACAGTTCTTTCAAGGTGTACAAAACACAAATACTTGCACCCCAACAACTTTGCTTGAGCTGCAACACAGAGATTGCAGGACAACCACTTGCTGCTGCACCAAGCACATCAACAGCTGCAACACCATCTTTAACAAACAGTCCATCCTCGCATATTGATCTTGAGTTTCGTAAACCTAAATTTCTATGCATTTATTGGGATGACCTTTTGTGTTATGCAAACACTATATCAACCTCATCAAAAACAAGAAACAGGAACCCCACTGTCCTCAACATTAGTTATTAGACATTTATCAAGCTTTTTTGTTGTAAAAACTACCCTGTCCGAAGGCAGTTGAAAATGTGCACACTTATTGCCTTTCTTGGCTGGGGTTATCAATTACTCTTGAATTTCATATTCTGATTCAAACTCGTGGCCATTTATTGAGCCTTTCTGTTGTACCTACTACCCCGGCCAAAGGCAGTGGTACATTTGGACACTTACTGTCTTTTTTGGCTGGGGTTATCAATTATTCTTGAATTTGATATTCTGATTCAAACTTGTGACCCTTTTTCGAGCCTTTTTGTTGTACCTACTACCCCGGCCGAAAGCAGTGGGAAATTTGCACACTTGCAGCCTTTCTTGGCTGGGGTTGTCAATTGTCCTTCTTGTAATACAAATTCAAAGTGCAGGCCCTTTATTGAGCCTTCTTGGTAACTATTACTCGTGAATGGCAGTGGGTAATTTGTGCACTTCCTGGCGTTCATGTATAAACAAAAGCTTAAAAGTCTAACAATATTTAAAAAAAAACCAGCCAGTATAGTCTACAATTATCAAATCTTCTGTTTGTTATTGAAATTGAAAGTACAGTCCCTTTATTGTGCCTTCTTGCTAACTACTACCCGTGAATGGCAGTGGGTAATTTGGACACTTTCAGCTTTTCATATTTTGTACATTATTCATCTATCACTCAATCAACACATCATCTACACTTACACACACCTACTTGCTGCCTTTCTTGGCTATGGTTATTAACTATTCTTCTATTTCATATCTTTATTCAAAGTGCACTCCCTTTATTGAGCCCTCTTGCTAACTACTACCCGTGAATGGCAGTGGGTAATTTGGACACTTTCAGCCTTTCATATTTTTTTACATTATTCATCTACCACTCAATCAACACATCATCTACACGTACACACACCTACTTGCTGCCTTTTTTTGGCTATGGTTATCAACTATTCTTCTATTTCATATCTGTATTCAAAATGCAGGCCCTTTATTCAGCCTTCTTGGTAACTATTACTCGAGAATGGCAGTGGGTAATTTGCACACTTGCGTCCTTTCTTGTGTCCTTTCTACAGCACAGTGTGTGTACTTTGTGCACTTGCTTAACTCCTTAGATGAGATACCCGTTTCTCAGGCTCCCACTGCAGAATCCGACTCACAGTCTGTAATGGACTGGAAAACCAAACACCCATTTCATTTACAAGGAAGTGGGTTGTTTCCACATCTGCTACCTTTCTTCCTTTTCACCTTATTCAGCATCCACTACCTAAAACACATACCTCCTAACTTTCTTACAGCCTTTGCCAAGTATTATTCTAATTCAAAGTAGAGTCCCTGAAATGGGCCCGGTGCTGTAATTTTTCAGCTCTATCCCCCACAATGGTCCCTTAATGCACTTACATTGCTTCCTTCGATGTCGTATCCATTTTTTATGCTCCTACTGCAAACTTCGATGCCCTATCCGTAAAATGACTTGGAAATCCAACGATCCACTTCCCTGACAACGTAGTAGATAGTTTGCGCGTCTCTAGCCTTTCTAATTTTTCACCTTTTTTATCTTCCACTCAATCAATACATCATCTACACATAACAAACACCAACTTGCTACCTTTTTTGGCTGCAGTTACCAATTCTTTTTCAATTTCATATTCTGATTGAAACTTGTGGCCCTTTATTGAGCCTTTTTGTTGTAGCTACTACCCCAGTCGAAGGCAGTGGCAAATTTGGACACGTACTGCATTTCTTGACTGGGATTAGCAATTATTGTTCAATTTCATATTCTGATTCAAAGTCCAGGCCCTTTATCAAGCCTTTTTCATATAGATACTGCACTGACAGAAGGCAGTGGGAAATGTGTGCACTTGTTGCATTTCTTCGCAGGGGTTATGAACTATTGTTCAATTTCATATTCCTATTCAAACTGCAGTCCCTTTATCAAGCCCTTTTTATTCTATCAACCTCCCTTGCCGAAGGCAGTAGGAAATTTGAACTCTTGCTGCCTTTCTTTGCTGGGGTTATCAATTATCCTTCTTGTAATACAAATTCAAAGTGCAGGCCCTTTATTGAGCCTTCTTGGTAACTATTACTCATGAATGGCAGTGGGTAATTTGCGCACTTCCTGCCGTTCATGTGTAAACAACAGTTTAAAAGTCTAACAATATTAAAAAAGAGCCAGTATAGTCTATGCTTATCAAATCGTCTGTTTGTTATTGAAATTCTAAGTACAGGCCCTTTATTGAGCCTTCTTGGTAACTACTACCCGTGAATGGCAGTGGGTAATTTGGATACTTTCAGCCTTTCATATTTTTTACATTATTCATCTACCACTCAATCAACACATCATCTACACGTACACACATCTACTTGCTGCCTTTCTTGGTTATGGTTATCAACTATTCTTCTATTTCATATCTGTATTCAAAGTGCAGGCCCTTTATCAAGCCTTTTTTATGTAGATAGTGCACTGCCAGAAGGAAGTGGGAAATTTGCACACTTACTGCATTTCTTCACAGGGGTTATGAACTATTGTTCAATTTCAAATTCCTATTCAAAGTACAGGCCCCTTATCGAGCCCTTTTTCTTCAATCAACTACCACGGCCAAAGGCAGTGGAAAATTTGAACACTTGCTGCCTTCCTTGGCTGGGGTTATCAATTATCCTTCTTCTAATACAAATTCAAAGTGCAGTATTGAGCCTTCTTGGTAACTATTACTCGTGAATGAAAGTGGGTAATTTGCGCACTTCCTGCCGTTTCTGTCTAAAAAAAAGCTTAACAAAAGTCTACCAATATTAACCCCTTTGATGCTGATGACGAGCTCAGCTCGTCATCAGCTACGGCGCTCGTATGCTGATGACGAGCTGAGCTCGTCATGTAACGCAGGTTTTCGAAAAACCAAGCACACAGCGGGAAAACCGCTAGCGCGTAAGGGGTTAAAAAAGAGCCAGTATAGTCTTTGGTTATCAAATCTTCTGTTTGTTATTGTAATTCAAAGTACAGGCCCTTTATTGAGCCTTCTTGGTAACTACTACCCGTGAATAGCACTAGGTAATTTGCACACTTGCAGCCTTTCTTATTTTTCACATTATTCATCTAACACTCAATCAACACATCATCTACACATACACACACCTACTTGCTGCCTTTCTTGGCTGCGGTTATCAATTATCCTTCTTCTAATACAAATTCAAAGTGCAGGCTCTTTTTTCAATCCTCTTGGTAACTATTACTCGAGAATGGCAGTGGGTAATTTGCACACTTGCGTCCTTTCTACCGCACAGTGTGTGTACTTTGTGCACTTGCTTAACTCCTTAGATGAGAAACCTGTTTCTCAGGCTCCCACTGCGGAATCTGACTCACAGTCTGTAATGGACTGGAAAACCAAAACATCCATTTCCTTTACAAGGCAGTGGGTTGTTTCCACATCTGCTACCATGCTTCATTTTCACCTTATTCTGCATCCACTACCTAAACCACACATACCTCCTAACTTTCTTGCAGCCTTTGCCAAGTATTATTCTAATTCAAAGTAGAGTCCCTAAAATGGGCCCGGTGTAGTAATTTTTCAGCCCTACCCCCCCCCCACAATGGTAACTTAATGCTCTTCCATTGCTTTCTTCGATTTCGTAGCCATTTCTTATGCTTCCACTGCAAAATTCAATGCCCTATCGGTATAATGACTTGGAAATCCAAAGATCCACTTCCCTGACAACGCAGTGGATATTTTGAGCGTCTGCAGCCTTTCTAATTTTTCACCTTTTTTATCTTCCACTCAATCAACACATCATCTACACATAACACACACCAACTTGCTACCTTTTTTGGCTGCAGTTATCAATTCTTTTTCAATTTCATATTCTGAGTGAAACTCGTGGCCCTTTATTGAGCCTTTTTTTGTAGCTATTACCCCAGTCTAAGGCAGTGGCAAATTTGGACACTTACTGCCTTTCTTGACTGGGATTATCAGTTATTGTTCAATTTCATATTCTGATTCAAAGTCCAGGCCCTTTATCAAGCCTTTTTCATATAGATATTGCACTGACAGAAGGCAGTGGGAAATGTGTGCACTTGCTGCATTTCTTCACAGGGGTTATGAACTATTGTTCAATTTCATATTCTGATTCAAAGTCAAGGCCCTTTATCAAGCCTTTTTCATATAGATACTGCACTGGCAGAAGGCAGTGGGAAATGTGTACACTTGCTGCATTTCTGCACAGGGGTTATGAACTATTGTTCAATTTCAAATTCCTATTCAAACTGCAGTCCCTTTATCAAGCCCTTTTTATTCTATCTACTACCCCGGCCGAAGGCAGTAGGAAATTTGAACTCTTGCTGCATTTCTTGGCTGGGTGTATCAATTATCCTTCTTGTAATACAAATTCAAAGTACAGGCCCTTTATTGAGCCTTCTTGGTAACTATTACTCGTGAATGGCAGTGGGTAATTTGCGCACTTCCTGCTGTTCATGTATGAAAAAAAGCTTAACAAAAGTCTACCAATATTAAAAAAGAGCCAGTATAGTCTATGGTTATTAAATCTTCTCTTTGTTATTGTAATTCAAAGTACAGGCCCTTTATTGAGCCTTCTTGGTAACTATTACCCGTGAATGGCACTAGGTAATTTGCACACTTGCAGCCTTTCTTTTTTTTCACATTATTCATCTAACACTCAATCAACACATCATCTACACGTACACACACCTACTTGCTGCCTTTCTTGGCTGCGGTTATCAATTATCCTTCTTCTAATACAAATTCAAAGTGCAGGCCCTTTTTTCAATCCTCTTGGTAACTATTACTCGATAATGGCAGTGGGTAATTTGCACACTTGCGTCCTTTCTACCGCACAGTGTGTGTACTTTGTGCACTTGCTTAACTCCTTAGATGAGAAACCCGTTTCTCAGGCTCCCACTGCGGAATCCGACTCACAGTCTGTAATGGACTGGAAAACCAAAACATCCATTTCCTTTACAAAGCAGTGGGTTGTTTCCACATCTGCTACCATTCTTCCTTTTCACCTTATTCTGCATCCACTACCTAAACCACACATACCTCCTAACTTTCTTGCAGCCTTTGCCAAGTATTATTCTAATTCAAAGTAGAGTCCCTAAAATGGGCCTGGTGTAGTAATTTTTCAGCCCTACCCCCCACAATGGTAACTTAATGCTCTTCCATTGCTTCCTTCGATGTCCTAGCCATTTCTTATGCTCCCACTGCAAAATTCCATGCCCTATCCGTATAATGACTTGGAAATCCAAAGATCCACTTCCCTGACAACGCAGTGGATATTTTGAGCGTCTGCAGCCTTTCTAATTTTTCACCTTTTTTATCTTCCACTCAATCAACACATCATCTACACATAACACACACCAACTTGCTACCTTTTTTGGCTGCAGTTATCAATTCTTTTTCAATTTCATATTCTGAGTGAAACTCGTGGCCCTTTATTGAGCCTTTTTTTGAAGCAATTACCCCAGTCGAAGGCAGTGGCAAATTTGGACACTTACTGCCTTTCTTGACTGGGATTATCAGTTATTGTTCAATTTCATATTCTGATTCAAAGTCAAGGCCCTTTATCAAGCCTTTTTCATATAGATACTGCACTGGCAGAAGGCAGTGGGAAATGTGTACACATGCTGCATTTCTTCACAGGGGTTATGAACTATTGTTCAATTTCAAATTCCTATTCAAACTGCAGTCCCTTTATCAAGCCCTTTTTATTCTATCTACTACCCCGGCCGAAGGCAGTAGGAAGTTTGAACTCTTGATGTCTTTCTTGGCTGGGTTTATCAATTATCCTTCTTGTAATACAAATTCAAAGTGCAGGCCCTTTATTGAGCCTTCTTGTTAACTGTTACTCGTGAATGGCAGTGGGTAATTTACGCACTTCCTGCCGTTCATGTATGAAAAAAAGCTTAACAAAAGTCTACCAATATTAAAAAAGAGCCAGTATAGTCTATGGTTATCAAATCTTCTCTTTGTTATTCTAGGTCAAAGTGCAGCCCTTTACTGAGCCTTCTTGCAAACTACTACCCGTGAATAGCAGTGGCTAATTTGCACACTTACAGCCTTTCTTAGTTTTTACATTATTCATGTTCCACTCAATCAACACATTATCTACACGTACACACACCTACTTGCTGCCTTTCTTGCCTATGGTTATCAACTATTCTATTTCATATTCGTATTCAAACTACAGGCCCTTTATTGAGCCTTATTGTTGTAACAAGTACCCCAGCCGAAGGCAGTAAAAAATTGCACACTTGCTGCCTTTCTTGGCTGGGGTTATCAATTGTTCGTGAATTTCATATTCTGATACAAACTCATGGCCCTTTATTGAGGCTTTTTGTTGTACCTACGACTCCGGCCGAAGACAGTGAAAATTTACACACTAACTGCCTTTTTTGGCTAGAGGTTATCAATTGTTCGTGAATTTCATATTCTGATACAAAGTCGTGCCCTTTATTAAGGCTTTTTGTTGTACATACAACTCCGGCCGAAGGCAGTGAAAATGTGCACACTAACTGCCTTTCTTGGCTAGGGTTTATCAATTATTGTTCAATTAATTTTCTGATTCAAAGTCAACGACCTTTATCAAACCTTTTTATTGTAGCTAATACCCCAGCCGAACAAAGTAGGATATTTTCACACTTGCTGCTTTTCTTCACTGGGGTTGTCAAATATTTTAAAAGTACCAACATCATTAGCAACAATATTTTCTTTTGGAAACAAAATTTCAAACTACTCGTCTCTGTAAAACTTCTTTGACATTTTCAGTCATTTCTCCAATCCTTATTTCTTGTAGAATAGTTCCATATTCAGCATCATTTCCTTATTGCATATTTGTAATAACTTCCTTATATTAAAAATATAACCAAATGTTAACATTACCAATGCTACATTACATCATTTACTTATACTACAAATTACAATACCACAAGATATCTGGAGAAGCTTGTTGTGAAGACTCTTGAAGAAAATGAAACTTCTCATTATTTTTTGATTTCAAATCTTTTTTATTGAGCAAAAACAGAAATGATAACGGTCATAAGGCATCAATAGAGTTACATTCGTATTGGAGAAACGCCGTGGTCAAGCATGGGTCAGTGCATATAAAAATACATACAGTAACGGAAAATAAAGCATAATGAAAACTAGAGGGTAACAGCAGACCGGATCTGTAAGTGAGACGAGATGAATGAGTTGAATGAATAAATAAATGGATAAACAAATAAATAAATATATAAATGAACAAGGTAAACAATAAAATATGCCATCATTGCAATCTTACAGTTGTGCACAGTTCCGTAGAGCTCTCCATCCAAGTCTAGTCAAATAATACCAGGTATACTTTGTCGTCCCTGCACATTGTATCTAAATCTGGTAAGCCCATATGGGCGGGATAAGACCATTATAATTCGTGCAGAAACTTCTCATTATTGATGACATAAGCATGGTATCAAACTTAATGCTTGCCTTTGTGCATTTAAGAATGCTGCAAACTCTTAAAACAGAGTATAACATATTAGTCTCAATTTATTTAAGGCACAGACAATTGTACTATGTCCTCAGATTCTGTTAACTGTACAAAATAACATTCATCAATGTTTGTGTCGAGTAGCACCTTCAATATACATTGCAGACATCAGGGTTCACAACTTCACTTCAGCTTTCCTTCTACATTAATGACATCATTGAATACAGCCTTGCTTTACTTAGGGCAGAGACAATTATACTGTGTCCTCAGATTCTGTTATCTGTGACTAAATGGCATTCATCGATCTTTGTGTCAACAACTGCCTTCAATCTACACTGTGGACAGGTGGGTTAACAACTTGAAGTCAGCTTTCCTTTTACATTAAGGACAGCATTTTATTCAGCCTTGCTTTCCTTAAGGCAGAGACAATTGTGCTGTATCCTCACATTCTGTTAACTGTGGCAAAATAGCATTCATCGATCTTTCTTTCAACAACTACCTTCAATCTACACTGCGGACAGCTGGGTTCACAACTTGCATTGACCAATCTTTCCGTCAACAACTACCTTCAATCTACACTGCGGACAGCTGCGTTCACTACTTGCATTGACCGATCTTTCTGTCAAGAACTACCTTCAATCTACACTGCGGACAGACGGGTTCACAACTTCAATTCAGCTTTCCTTCTACATTGAGGACAGCATTGTATTTGTGCTTGCTTTCCTTAAGGCAGAGACAATTATACTGTATCCTGGGATTCTATTATCTGTCATTAAATGGCATTCATCAACCTTTGTGTCAACAACTGCCTTCAATCTACACTGCGGACAGAAGGGTTCACAACTTCAACTCAGCTTTAGAACTAAAATTATCTTCAATATCTGTCCTTACAACAACTTTCAATATATTCTGCGGTCAGTAAAAATTAAAACTTCATAGCAAGAGCTCCACTACTAAAGAAAACATTAAATTCAGCCTCGCTTTATTTAAGGTAGAGACTAATGGATTTTATGTCTTTCGATTTTGTAAAAGAATGTCACAAATAGTATTCATCTATAACTGCTCACAAGACCTTTCAATCTACACTACGGACAGCTCAGTTCACAACTTCAATTCAGCTTTCCTTCTACATTAAAGACACCATTGTATTGAGCTTTACATTCCTTAAGACAGAGACAATTATACTGCGTCCACAGATACTGTTAACTTTCAGAACTTGCCTTGACAGATCTTTCTGTCAACAACTACCTTAAATCTACACTGCGGACAGCTGGGTTCACAACTTCAATTCAGCTTTACTTCTACATTGAGAACAGCATTGTATTCTTGCTTGCTTTCCTTAAGGCAGAGACAATTATACCGTGTCCTTAGATTCTATTATCTGTGACCAAATAGCATTCTTTGATCTTTGTCTCAACAACTGCCTTCAATCTACACTGCGGACAGCCGGGTTCACAACTTCAATTCAGCTTTCCTTCCACATTGAGGACAGCATTGTATATGGTCAGGGATGCCCGCCACCCCTTCCACCACCAATCCCAATGGTAGGAGACAGACACAGTTTGAAAGTTTTGGAAGGCAGGGGGGCCTCACGACCCCCCCGGCTGTATTTATTAAAATATGAAACAACAGTTAAAACTTTAAATTAAAAACGTTTCATGTATCATGTACAAAATTCAACTTTCATTACACTTGATGAAGACAGGTATCCAGGCTAACCTTAACAAATCTCTAATACAAAGATTTTCCTAACCGAGTCTAACATCATGACATAATGCATTGCATACGAATTTTGTGCATTATCTATCATTAGGGGCCAACGGCAAGGTCTAAACCGGTGTCAGATCCCTATCACCAAATTCCTGCCCTCACGTGTGAGTGTGAGTGGCGCATGCGCAGAGATCCTTACCCTCGTAGCCAACTGTAACTTCCCTTGTCATGGGGGCCCCCTTTCACTTGGTGCCATCTTAAGGTCGTCCGAGTTCCCGTGTGGGGTATCCGTAAGAAGGACAGCGTGGACTCCCCCCCTTTCCCTGCACTCTCTTCTGCCGGAACGGATATCCGGCCCCCGGGAAATTCGTGGGAGGGGCATATAGCCGTCTCCCCCTGGGAGGGGCCTATGGCCGTCTCCCCCTGGGCGACCCATCCGTAATGGGTGCCGCCCCCCCCCGTGGGAGTGGCCAATGGCCGCCTCCCCCCAGGCGCTCCCATCCATAATGGGTGACGCCCCCACTAGGGACCTTGAAATCACTGCTCACCGATCATGACCTTACCGCCACAGGCCAGATAGTTGACCGACTATCTGGCCTCCCCACACCTCCTATAGGTCATGTCTCCTCAATCCCACTAGCCAAGCTATCATGTCCCCTATCAATAAGTCGTTCCACACCCTGGACAGGTGTACCCCATCGTCTGAATAACAGTGGTCCCCCGAGATGCACCCATGAGGTATGCTTTGAAGATGAGCAGAACGAAACAATTTCTCCATTTTATTGTTGACCCTCTTTACCGAATGGTTCAACGCTGTCGTGGACAATCTACCCCTCCATACCCTCTTCTGGATCATGTGTGACCACGCTGTTGTGCACCCCGGGAGCGTCTTTGCTAACCAACTAACTGCTGTAAGTATGTGCTCGATTAAAGCTCATCTGCCAAACCTTACCAAGTCATTGCCCCCAACGTGCACTATGACTACTGATGGCGGTGACCTGTGCCGCCCTAACAATTCTTCCACAAAGTTTTGCAGTCGGTCAATACATAGGCCACCCTTCCCATGGAAGGACACCCTGAAACCATATTCCTCAGATGTGTGGATCGCATCACCTGTCTTGAATATGTCCGCGGCATGCCTCACGTATGAGTGGCCCACGACCCAGACCACTCGCCTTCCATTCCTTGTTCCTGAAGTGGTGGTTAGCTGATACTGGGCCGGTCCCAATTTCCGCCCTGTGTCACAGGCTCGTGAAACTGTAATCCAAACAAAAGACAACAAGCGTGAGTGCACTTCTTCAGTAACTTACGACATGTGCAGCAGCACGTACCGTTTGAAACAATTCAAAGACCAGCGGCCTAATTGTTTAACATTGTCTGCCCGCAGACCCCCAGCTGTTGCTTCTGTAGCGGGTCCTATCCTGAATGAATGAGTCCCAAAATCACTCGGGTTCAAGCCTGCAGCTGCAATCGTGATTGCCAGCACCCTCTGGAACTGAAACTTTGTTAACGGGGTGCCGTCAGCATGTCGCAGCAAGGCCCATCCCCATGTCGTCAACCTTTGTTATAGGTAGGCCTCAACATGCCTTACTGGACAACAGGGACTACCCAGAGCGCGCTGCAACACAATGCTATTCCCCTGGGCCTCCTGGTCTGTCTTTGACCTGGCTATTGTGATCAGCAGGGAATCCCCCCTCACTTGCGTGTGGTCCCTGAGCAGACACCCATCGATATTGCTTTTGTTGGCAGCCACTAGTTCGCTTACCCGCAGGGCCCCATAGAACGCCAACGCAAATGCTGCCCTGAATAGGACGACCTCACTAGGTGAGGAGTATGTCTCCTCTAGTTTAGCCAACAAGGAGGTCAATCTGTCAAAACCTATCGGGTGCCTGGTATCCTTTTTGCGACCCTCTAGGCGCCGCCAGCCGCGCAGCGCCTTTCTGACTATAAAGGAATCCGTCGGGTCCCTAATCCCCTGGAGCTGAGCCATAAACAATATGGCGGCCTTATACCGACTAGCGGTTGCCACCGACCGGCCCTCCTTGTGAAGTGCCACTAAAAATTGGGTAAAGGACCCCTCCTGACCCCATCTATGCTCCCATGCAGGGCCCAAAAAGGCACAGTACAAGCGGAACGCCCCTTCATAAGCTTTTCTTGTCCTGGGCACTAAACTGGCCGCCACAAGGTTTTATAGTCCGGGGCGCCGATCCTCTTAGGTCGCCCTGAGGGCCCCGATTGGGCCTCCACTTGTTTCCGGAGGGCCGCTAGGCCGCGACCCAGCTGGTCTACTTTACCGAATTTCCTGTCCATCGCCGACACTTGGTTCAATAGTGTGCGCATCATTCGTTCCATCTCGGAGCTCTTTCCACTCTTCTTACCAGGCATATCTGCGTTCTGTTCTGCCTCTGCCTGTTTTCCAATAGCGACTCGAACTCCAGCTACGCCTTGACGACTGAAACAGAAAAAACAATGATTACATGTTCAAAAACTGCAGCTTGTTCCCTTGAGGGCTCACGAGCGACGAGTGGTGCAGCCTTCAGAGCGCAGGAACAAGAGGATGCCTGCCTGGATTCCCGCGCCTTTTATCTTGCAGCAGGAAGGCGGGGCAGCATCCCCATCCCGCCCAAAAGTGCACGGACTTCCGGGCGAGTGTTAGGACAACCCTTTTAGGCGGCGGGGGCGTGCTCCAACCACGCCGCTATGGGCATACAGGCCGGGACACGCCCCCCGCCCGCAAAGGTTTCCCGGGGGATCGGGGCACCCAGCCATACGTTCGCGGTGACCGAGAGGTCTCTCCTCTCCATTCTTGCTTGCTTTCCTTAACCCCTCCCATGCTCGTGACGGAACGGTTCCGTCACGAGCCTCGGGTGGGCTGTGCTGGTGACGGAACGGTTCCGTCACGGCCCGCTCGCCGTGCCTGCGCGGTGCGAATTCCGCGCCTGCACTGACATTCTGAAGCGCGGGCGGGGCCTTGACGGAACCTCACCGCGTGCCGTGACAGAGCGGTTCTGTCACGAGCACGGGACCGCCGCGTGGCCCCGCCTCCCCCTTAGCACTGCGGCGGAATAGCCGCCGCAGTGAAGGGGTTAAGGCAGAGACAATTATACTGTATCCTGAGATTCTATTATCTGTGATTAAATGGCATTCATCGACCTTTGTGTCAACAACTGCCTTCAATATATACTGCGGACAGAAGGGTTCACAACTTCAACTCAGCTTTAGAACTAAAATTATCTTCAATATCTGTCCTTACAACAACATTCAATATATTCTGCGGTCAGTAAAAATTAAAACTTCATAGCAAGAGCTCCACTACTACAGAAAACATTGAATTCAGCCTCGCTTTATTTAAAGTAGAGACTAATGGATTTTATGTCTTCCGATTTTGTAAAAGAATGTCACAAATAGTATTCATCTATAACTGCTCACAAGAGCTTTCAATCTACACTACGGACAGCTCAGTTCACAACTTCAATTCAGCTTTCCTTCTACATTAAGGACAGCATTGTATTCAGCCTTGCTTTCCTTAAGGCAGAGACAATTATACTGTGTCCTCAGGTTATGCAAACAGTGACAAAATAGCTTTCATCGATCTTTGTGTCAACAACTGCCTTCCATCTACACTGCAGACAGCTGGGTTCACAACTGAATTCAGCTTTGCTTCTACATTAGGGACTGCATTGTATTCAGCCTTGCTTTCCTTAAGGCATAGACAATTATACTGTGTCCCCAGGTTATGCAAACAGTGGCAAAATAGCTTTCATCGACCTTTGTCTCAACAACTGCCTTCAATCAACACTGCGGACAGCTGGGTTCACAACTTAAATTCAGCTTTCCTTCCACATTAAGGACACCATTGTATTCTATCTTGCTTTCCTTAAGGCAGAGACAATTATACTGTGTCCTCAGGTTATGTAAACAGTGACAAAATAGCTTTCATCGATCTTTGTGTCAACAACTGCCTTCAATCTACACTGCAGACAGCTGGGTTCACAACTTGAATTCAGCTTTCCTTCTACATTAAGGACACCATTGTATTGAGCTTTACTTTCCTTAAGACAGACACAATTATTCTGCGTCACAGATACTGTTAACTTGTACAACTTGCACTGACAGATCTTTCTGTCAACAGCTACCTTCAATCTACACTCCAGACAGCTGGGTTCACAACTTCAAATCAGCTTTCCTTCTACATTAAGAACAACATTATATTCAGCCTTCCTTTCTTTAACGCAGAGACAATTATACTGTGTCCTCACTACAGACTCTGTTAACTAAGATAAAATAGCATTCATCGATCTTTGTGTCAACAACTGCCATCAATCTACACTGGGGACACCATTATTCACAACTTCAATTCAGCTTTCCTTCTACATTAAGGACCGCATTACATTCAGCCTTTTTTTCCTAAGGCTAGACAATTACACTCTCTCCTCAGATTCTGTTATCTGTAACTAAATACCATTTTTCAATCTTTGTGTGAACAACTGCCTTCAATCTACAGTACGGACAGCCGGGTTCACAGCTTCAATTCAGCTTTCCTTCTACATAAAGGATAGCATTGCATTCAGCCTTCCTTTCCTTAAGGCAGAGACAATTATACTGTGTCCTCACATTCTGTTAACTGTACAAAATAGCGTTCATAAATCTTTGTGTCAACAACTGCCTTCAATCTACACTGCGGACAGCTGCGTTCAGACCTTCAATGTAGCTTTCCTTCTAAATTAAGGACAGCATTACATTCCACATTGTTTTCCTTAACGCAGATACAATTCTACTCTGTCCTAAGATTCTGTTAACTGTACAGAATACCATTCAATCAATCAATCATTGACACTTGTAAAGCGCGCTACATACCCGTAGGGTCTCAAGGCGCTGGGGGGGGGGGGGGGGGGGGGTGCCGCTACTGCTCGAACAGCCAGGTCTTCAGCTTCTTCCTGAAGGAGAGGTGGTCTTGGGTCAGGCGCAGGTCGGTCGGGAGGGAGTTCCAGGTCTTGGCGGCCAGGTAGGAGAAGGACCTTCCTCCTGTAGTCGCTCTTCGGATGCGGGGGACGGCGGCGAGGGCGTGGTTGGCTGATCGGAGGTGGCGTTTGGGAGCGTAGAAGTTGACTCGGCTGTTGAGGTAGCTCGGGCCTTGGTCGTGTAGGGCTTTGTGTGCGTGGGTGAGGAGGCGGAAGGTGATTCTTTTGTTGACGGGGAGCCAGTGAAGGTCTCTCAGATGTTCGGAGATGTGGCTGGTTCGTGGGATGTCGAGGATGAGTCTGGCTGAGGCGTTCTGGATCCGCTGGAGTCTCTTCTGGAGCTTGGCGGTGGTACCGGCGTAGAGTGCGTTGCCGTAGTCCAGTCTGCTGGTGACGAGGGCCTGGGTGACGGTCTTCCTGGTCTCGGTGGGGATCCACCAGAAGATCTTCCTTAGCATGCGTAGGATGTTGAAGCACGCCGAGGAGACGTTGTTGACCTGCCTGGTCATGGAGAGGGAGGAGTCCAGGATGACGCCCAGGTTTCGTGCATGGTCTGTCGGTTTGGGTGCGGTGCCCAGGGCGGGAGGCCACCAGGAGTCGTCCCAGGCGGAGGGTGAGGAGCCCAGGATGAGGACCTCCGTCTTGTCCGAGTTCAGTTTCAGGCGGCTGGTCGTCATCCACTCGGCTACCTCTTTCATCCCTTCGTGCAGGTTGGCTCTGGCGGCGGCGGGGTCGTTGGTCAGGGAGAGGATCAGCTGGGTGTCGTCGGCGTAGGAGATTATGCTGAGGTTGTGTTTGCGTACGATGGCCGCGAGGGGGCTCATGTAGACGTTGAAGAGGGTGGGGCTCAGAGATGATCCTTGGGGGACGCCGCAGATGACTTCGGAGGCCTCTGACTTGTACGGTGGTAGGCGGACTCTCTGTGTTCTTCCGTCGAGGAAGGAGACGATCCATTCCAGCGCCTTGTCCTGGATGCCGATGTTGCTGAGGCGCCGTACTAGGGTGCGGTGGCAGACCGTGTCGAATGCCGCGGAGAGGTCTAGGAGGATGAGGGTCGCTGTTTCTCCATTGTCCATCAGGGCTCGGATGTCATCGGTGGCGGCGATGAGGGCGGTTTCTGTGCTGTGGTTGGCTCGGAAGCCGGACTGTGAAGGGTCGAGGGATCCGTTCGTCTCGAGGAAGGCGGCCATCTGCTTGTTGACGGTCTTCTCGATGACTTTGGCTGGAAACGGGAGGAGCGAGATGGGGCGGTAATTCTTGAGTTCGGTGGGGTCCGCTGTGGGTTTTTTGAGAAGAGCGCTGAGTTCGGCGTGCTTCCAGCTCTCGGGGAAGGTGGCGGTGTCGAAGGATGTGTTGATGATGTCTCGCAGGTGGGGTGCGATGACAGCGTCGGCCTTGTTGAAGACGTGGTGAGGGCAGGGGTCGGTCGGTGATCCGGAGTGGATGGAGTTCATCGTGCGGATGGTGTCTTCGGTGCTGATCGGGGTCCAGGCGTGGAGGGTGGTGGTGGGGGGTGGTTGTTCGGTCATGGTGTGCGTTGGTTGGTTGTTGAAGCTGTTGTGTATGTCCGCGATCTTGTTGTGGAAGTATGAAGCGAGGGAGTTGCAGAGGTCTTGCGATGGGGTGATGTCGTTGTTTCCTGCGCTGGGGTTGGAAAGCTCTTTCACGATGTTGAAGAGTTCCTTGCAGTTGTGTGCGTTGTTGTCCAACCGGTCCTTGAAAGCTGTTTTCTTGGCGGCGCGGATCAGCTGGTGGTGCTTCCGGGTGGCAAGTTTGAAGGAGGTCCTGTTGTCCGGTGTCGGTTCCCTTTTCCAGACTTTCTCGAGGGCTCGGCAGTTCTTCTTGGAGCTCTTGAGTTCGTCGGTGAACCACGGGGCCTTCTTGCTGCCGGGTCTGCTGGGCGGGGTCCTCAGTGGGGCGAGTTCGTCCGCGCAGTTGTTGATCCACTTCGTGAGGTTGTCTGCGGCCTGGCTGGGGTTTGCTGAGCTGGCAGGAGGGTGCTGGCTCAGGGAGGTGGCGAGCTGGTCTGCTGTGATCTTGTTCCAGCTTCTGCGGGCGGTCTGTTTCTGGTTTCTGGTGTTTCTATCAATTAGTACCTTAGATCTACATTACAGTCAGCAGGGTTCACAACTTCAATTCGCTTTTCCATATAAATTTCTCTTCACTATGTGTGCTGAGAACTGCCTTCAATCAATTCTGCGCTCAGTAGAGTTCAGAACTAGATACCAAGAGAGCCAGCACTACAGAAAACATTCAATACAATCTTGATTTCCTTAAAACACATACAATTGCACAATATCCTCACATTTTCTTAAACTTTGAACGCTAGGAAATTCAGCCTTCATTTATTTCATGCAGACAAAATTCTACTATATGTGTTTCACATTTTGTTTAAATAAGTGACAAACAACATTCATCTATATCTGTTAACAACTGCCTTCAATCCACACTGCACAGGGAAAATACAAGCTTACCGCCAAAGATACTACTTACTCAGCGCACCATAAATAATCACAAACAAGAGTGAACACTTCTATGTCACAGTGAAACATACTGTCCCTTTTAAATGGAATTGATGCAGAATTCAATCAACAAAAGACATTACTTCAATTACTGTACCTCACCCTGACCACACATCATCACAGGGTACATTCAAGCTCAGCGCCAAAGTTACTACTAACTCCGTGCACCACAAATCATCACCATGTCACCGTATTGAATGAGATGACTTATTTAGAAAAAAATACATCATACTTTTTGAAAATATACTTCAACGTACTTCTGTGAATGGATAACCAATATTTATTAGAAAACTTGATTTTAAAGATTTTGCTACCAATCCGTGCTGCTTGCACCGTACAACATCACACACTCCACAGAACTTTGTTAGCTTTAGATGCACACTTGCTTCCTTTCTTGGCTGGGATTATCAATTATTCCTCAATGTCATATTCTGATTGAACGTCAAGGCCCTTTATTGATTCTTTTTGTTGTACGTACTACCCCGGCCGAAAGCATTGGTAAATTTGCACACTTGCTGCCTTTCTTGGCTGGGGTTCTCAATTGTCCTTCTTATAATACAAATTCATAGTGCAGGCCCTTTATTGAACCTTCTTGGTAACTATTACTCGTGAATGGCAGTGGGTAATTTGCGCACTTCCTGCCGTTCATGTATAAACAAAAGCTTAAAAGTCTAACAATATTAAAAATGAGTCAGTATAGTCTATGGTTATCAAATCTTCTGTTTGTTATTAAAATTCAAACTACAGGCCCTTTATTGAGCCTTCTTAGTAACTACTACCCGTGAATGGCAGTGGGTAATTTGCGCACTTCCTACCGTTCATGTACAAACAAAAGCTTAAAAGTCTAACAGTATTAAAAAAGAGCCAGTATAGTCTATGGTTATCAAATCTTCTGTTTGTTATTGTAATTCAAAGTACAGGCCCTTTATTGAGACTTCTTACTAACTACTACCCGTGAATGGCAGTAGGTAATTTGGACACTTTCATATTTTTTACATTATTCATCTACCAGTCAATCAACACATCATCATCATCTGCACGTGCACACATCTACTTGCTTCCTTTCTTGGCAATGGTTAACAACTTTTCTTCTATTTCATATTTATATTCAAAGTGCAGGCCCTCTATCGAGCCTTTTTGTTGTAGCTACTAACCCGTCCGAAGCCTTTTTCATATAGATACTGCACAGTTTTAAATTATGTTGAAATTTTAGTACAAATTAAATCAGAAACTACTGACAAGGAAATTGATCTGAATGACATATCTGATGAAGTTGCATTGGAATGTCTGTTAAATTATGAGATATTAGTAGAATAAATTTATTGTTGACAAAATAATAAAGCTTGGGGCACTATCTACTAATGTATTTATTGTACTAAAAGTGAAGGCTTACTGCCATTCTTGACTAGGATTATCAATTATTGTTCAATTTCATATTCTGATTCAAAGTCAAGTCCCTTAATTAAGCCTTTTTGTTGCTGAAGTTTCCACATTTGCAGCCTTACTTCGCTAGCGTTATCAATTATTATTCTTGATATTGAAATTCAAAATACAGGCCCTTCATTGACCCTTCTTGTTAACTACTACCCATGAATAGCAGTAAGTAATTTGCACACTTGCATCCTTTCTTGCGTCCTTTCTACCGCACAGTGTGTGTACTTTCTCCACTAGCTTGCCTCCTTATATGTGGTAGCCATTTCTCAGGCTCCCACTGCAGAATCCGACACCCTGTCGGTGAAATGGACTGGAAAACCAAAAACACCCACTTCCTTTACAAGGAAATGGGTAGCTTGCACATCTTCAGCATTTCTTATTTTTCACCTTATTCATCTTCCACTCAATCAACATATCATCCACACATACACAAACATACTTGCTGCATTTCTTCGCTGTGGTTATCAACTATTCTTCAATTTCATATTCTGATTCAAACTAGAGGCCCTTTATCGAGCCTTTTTGATGTAGCTACTACCCCGCCCAAACGCAGTTAAAAATTTGCACACTTGCTACCTTACTTGGCTAAGGTTATCAATTATTCTTGAATTTCATGAACTTGTTTTATATCAGTTATAGGTTTAGTACAATAACAAAATTTGTCTTACAAGTCCAAAAGAACCCTGAATGACAGTCTACACTACAGACAACACAGGTCACAATTTGAACTATTATGTCCCTGAAACATACATATTTTGACAATGCATTCCATACATGTTCCATCTTTCATTTCAATCGTGATTACAGATGATACACTCCATCATTAAATGTACACTGCGGACAGCCGGATTCACAACTTCAATTCACCTTTCCTTCTACATTAAAGACACCATTGGATCTACCCTTGCTTTCCTTAACGTAGATACAATTGTACTCTGTCCTCAGATTCTGTTAACTGTACAAAATAGCATTCATCAATATTTGTATCAATTAGTACCTTTGATCTACATCACAGACAGCGAGGTTCACAACTTCAATTCAGCTTTCAATGTAAATTTCTCTTCACTATGTGTCCTGAGAAGTGCTTTCAATCAATTCTCCGCTCACTCAAGGTCCTTTATCAAGCCTTTTTGATGTAGCTACTACCCCACCCAAACGCAGTTAATAATTTGCACACTTGCTACCTTACTTGGCTAGGGTTATCAATTATTCTTGAATTTCATGAACTTCTTTTATATCAGTGATAGGTTTAGTACAATAGCAAAATTTGTCTGGCAAGTCCAAAAGAATACTGAATGACAATCTACACTACAGACAGCACAGGTCACAATTTGAACTATTATGTCCCTGAAACATACATATTTTGACAATGCATTCCATACATGTTCTATCTTTCATTTCAATCGTGATTTCAGATGATACAGTCCACCATTAAATGTACACTGCGGACAGCCGGATTCAAAACTTAAATTCAGCTTTCCTTCTACATTAAGGACACCATTGGATCTACCCTTGCTTTCCTTAACGTAGAGACAATTGTACTCTGTCCTCAGATTCTTTTAACTGTACAAAAAAGCATTCATCAATATTTGTATCAATTAGTACCTTCGATCTACATTACAGGCAGCGGGGTTCACATTTAATTCAGCTTTCAATGTAAATTTCTCTTCACTATGTGTGCTTAGAAGTGCCTTCAATCAATTCTCCGCTCAGTACAATTCACAACTAGATACCAAGAGCACTAGCACTACAGAAAACATTCAATACAATCTTGTTTTACTTAAAACACAGACAATTGGTGTAGAAAATGTACAGAATGAACATTTAGTTATTCTTGTCAATGGCGTTCCTACTAAGAGTAACAAAATATGGCAAGAATTAGTAGATATTAGGAAAGTGAAAAAGGGAACGTTCTGTTCTATCTGTTATTAAAAAAATAATACAAAAATGAGTATGTAGGAAAACAATAAATAACTGTAGAAGATACTGACTTCCCATCTGGACAAATTGAAAAACTGGATGTTTCCATAACTGAAGAAATCCACGAACATTACAGTATTCATCCACTTCATTCTAAAGAAGTGATGGGGAATACTATAGAGTTATTCCAAATGAAAGAAGCAAAGGGAAGTCCCATTACTGTATGCAAAAAAAGCTTGGAAGATCGTTCTTTCCCTCAGTTCCTTCCCACACGAAAAAGAGGACGATATGATGACCGACCTCTGCAGATTCCTGCATCTGAATACCGGACATCAATATTATTTGCAGAAAATCCAAGATTTCAACAATGTATTCCATATTTGTTCCATCTTTTGTTTGAGAGTGATTTGTCTGGACTTCTTATGCAGAAAATAATATATTGAAAACAGGTGAACATCTGCAAAATGTTTCAGCAAACAAATGTATGCAGAAAGTACAGCAGAAAGATAATATTTTGGAATCTCACCTCATTAATCTAATGGCATGTCAGCGTTATAGTAATGAGTACTGGTACCGTCGTCATGGAGAACTAAAATGTATGCTAAGGAACTTAGAAACTCCTACATAGTTCCTTACACTAAGCTCTGCTGACTATGCTTGGGATGATTTACTTCAATTTCTTGATTACACAAATTCATATGATCATACTCGATGTCATCTAATGCTTCCACAAAATCAGCATCTAAAGTTTAGTTTAGAAAATCACAGCTGATATCTACAGCATTTATATATTCCTCTTCATTCTCCCTACTTATAAAAATTATGTTTAGCTCTTCCATGACACTGTTACTAATCTCGAAACCGTCTTTCAAATTTTGTTGATTTTCCATACTGAATTTCTTATGTTGTAGGTGCTTGTACAAAAACATAAACACTTAATTTTATCTTCACTGTAATATCAGCCTATGTGGTGATTCATATGAAATATCTTATAATTAAACCAGCAATATTGTGTACATGAGTGTATATTATTTTCAAAATAATCTAAAATTAAATACAATATATACAGTGTCACTCTGCATTGTGTCAAGTGCTTTATTTATTTATTTATTTATACTACCTACTGTTTTGCAAACTTTAAAAAAATAACAACAGCACTGCCTTAATTTTACTCACCCCATTACATTCTCAATTAGGGTTGAGGGAGGCAAAGGAAAGGAGTAAACTACATGTCTACAGATGTACTCCTATATTTAGAACACTGGATGAAGCACTGACTAAATAAAGTTATATACAAAAGAACATAAACAAAAAAAGGCTGCATAAAAGATACACAAAGGAAAGCAACACAAATAGGTCACCGAATCTTCAACACAAATTGGTAAGTTACCAAAAGAACAAAAAGGCTAAGAACACTGCAAAGGACGCTACGCTGTGGAACTCATTGTGAAGAAAGGTAGAAACATACTGTAAATAGAGCGCAATTCAAATTAAGAAAAAGTAAAAAAGATACATGGATGACAAAGTCACTGGAGTACTACTCTTTTCCTCATTGTCCATATTTTGTCAGGCGACACGAACCTCACCGTTCCCAATGCAAATTTGTGGTACAAATCGCTGGATCTACAGAGTCACAGCAGGGCGTTTTCGCGGTATGGGACTATGGAGTATAATTATCAGGTGTTCCTTCGTATGACTGCTCCTGCTTCTGTTCTTCCATGCCCGTGAACAAGGACACACGCTATCTGAAACGCATAGGGCGCATTTGGATTTAATTTGGCTGTGGTGACGAAGCCTGCAACTTTGTGGTCGGCGATTAAAGAAGTTAACACTCACCTGTGTGTGGCGTTTTCATTGCTGGGCAATGTTGTTATATCCATACTAATATTATAAAGAGAGAGCTCAAACCTTTGAGGCGAGTAATCTCAGGAACCACAGCACCAATCACAACACCCAATACAGCATTGGAAAGGGCAGTTGCAGCAGAAGGACATAGGCTATGCAGACGCCCACCATATACATTTAAAAGGTAAAAGAACCATGCCAGCAAAGTAGTCCCTTGTGGGCGTGTCTGCGTTGTGCTGTGGGCGTGTGCTGGGGGCGTGACAAGCGCTGGGGGCGTGTGGTACGTTCCGCCCTTCATGCCATGTCTCATATTGTGTGCTTATCTCGCCCTGCTCCCTTTAAATACCCCTGCACCCCATAACCATAACCCACCATTACTCCTTAAAATACCCCAATACCCTTAAACACTAACCCATCTTAACCCTATAAATATACCCTGTACCCCAAAACCTAAACCCAAACCTATCCCTAAACCCTAAAAATACCCCTGTATCTCAAAACCCAAACCTAGCCCTGCACCCTATAAATACCCATGTACCTCAAAACCCACACCTACCCCTGAACCCTAAAAATACCCCTGTACCCCAAAACCCAAACCTAGCCCGAAAACCTAAAAATACCACTGTACCCCAAAACCCAAACCTACCCCTGAACCCTAAAATACCCCTGTACCCCAAAACCCAAACCTAGCCCTGAACCCTTAAAATACCCCTGTTCCCCAAAACCCAAACCTACCACTGAACCCTAAAAATACCCCTGTACCCCAAAACCAAAACCTAGCCCTGAACCCTAAAAATAACCATGTACCCCAAAACCCAAACCTACCCCTGAACCCTAAAATACCCCTGTACCCAAAAACCTAGCCCTGAACCCTACAAATACCCCTGTACCCCAAAACCCAAACCTAGCCCTGAGCCCTTACAATACCCCTGTACCCCAAAACCCAAACCAACCCCTGAACCCTAAAAATACCCCTATACCCCAATACCTAGCCCTGAAACCTAAAAAAAATACCCCTGTACCCCAAAACCCATACCTATCCCTAAACCCTAAACCTACCCCTGTACCCCATAACCCAAAACTATATCTGAACTCTTAAAATACCCAAACACCCCAAAACATATACCTCAGTACCCCAAAACATATACCTCAGTACCCCAAAACATATACCCCTATACCCATACTTACCTTATCCAAACATTAAAAAAATAAACATGCTTTTACCATTCATGCATTTACAACGAATTTTGTTGTAAATGTATGCTTGGAGAAGCATATAAAATATAATGCCATGCGTTATAATGACATTGCGGAGTCATGCTACTTCCGTAATGAAAGTATTTGGAGTGATGGTTTGCGGAAAGAAAGTTGTGGAATAATGGGTGTTTACTCTCCCCTGGTAAGTACATTGGTGGCACGGCGGACCACATCTCCAGCAACATACTCATATTTTTTCACAACCCATTTGAAAAATGCACAGGTCTCTCTCATTGATGGCCAGCACCGACATACACTTTTAGACACACCTCCCGCCACAAGTTCTAGAATTGCGAACTTTAGAGCTGGGGAGCTACGTTCGAATCTCGGCATCAGCTCAACATCCTGTGATTCCAGGCAAATCGCTTTGTCTCCCCGTGCCTACGACAAATGAATGTGTTCTTCTGTAATGTAAATTGTGCTCATGCCATGTTGTCGAGTTCGCGCTATATAATATTGTAAGGAAAAATAAAGTAGGGAAACTCGAGTTCACACACTACTGAACGCGCACTCTTAAGTGCATCAGCCATGCACTGTGAATCGGAGCATTTCACAGGCCTGTCACAGATAAGAAATGCTATCAAAACGAAATCCTACAAAACAATATACTACTGGCCGGCAGCAATTCATACCCGGACAACGTCGGGACGGGCTGCTAGTATATATATATATATATATATATATATATATATATATATTATATATATATATAGCTCACTGGTTAGAGCAGGCAGACCCTGAAGCTGGGTCACGGCATCCGAGCTGAATGGTTGTGTTCATCCTGAAGGACGGTGGCAGAACGACCGGGGACCCGAGGAAGACTACAATAATTTTAATTTTCATGAACTCACTGAGGACTTCCTAAAACCCCACTCCACCACGGTACTTACCGACCTGTTGCACTATGGGAGCTGTGGTTCTCACACACAACACCTCAGCTGCAGGCGATTTGGAGGAGTAGCTGACTTCCTGAATACAAAGGCTGCAGCGTCAATCATAAAGGGGTGGTGCAGTTCTAACTTTGCTATGGACGTCTGAGGAAGGCACGCTGGTGCCGAAATGCATTATGTCCGCAAGTATTAAATGTGAAGCTTCCAACAGACCCCGCTGTGTCCTCTGATCTCTTCTTACCTGGAGTGGTCGCTCTTCGATATTTCACGCGGTAGCTGGCAACCGCGTTTGGAGGACCCGTTCTACAAGCAGGGCTGCGTCTTTGCTGGTTCCAGTGGCAACGCTGGGCTCTTTCCTTGCATCGAGTTATCGGTATGTCGCAGTCCCGCCACAAGACTTCAGGCTGACCTGTGGCCACCGCACGAGCGGCTCGTGACTTCACGTAGCAGCAGGGTCTTGATATATATATATATATATGTATATGGCTCACTGGTTAGAGCAGGCAGACCCTGAAGCTGAGGTCAGACCCAGGACCAGGGTTCAATTCCCGACGCGGCAGGGTCTTGAGCTCAAATGTCCATGGACTCGATAATTCTCGCTTCGGTGCCTGACCTAATCATGGGTTCACACTCTGCAACTCTGAGCATTAAGCTTGCTTAATCTCCACAACGGCCCCCCGCGGCGGGATGCCTGGCTTTCACCTTGGGGATGCCCTGTAGGGGCTATCTCACAGGGAAAAGCCAGGACGGGTTCCCAAGGCAAGCGCGGAGATACCCCTTCGGGGGTCGATTCAGGCACTATATAAGAAACATAATAATAATAATTATATATATATATATATATCCTTGTAAATAATTTATATATACATTGTAAATTTGTAAAATATATCCTTTTTTATGATTATTGCTGTCAATACCACATAACAGTAATGTCTCAATATGTTATTATAGAATCTGCATTCAGGCAGCACAAAATAGTATATCTAACACCTTTGTTTTTTTTTATAAATATCGCCAAAGGGTTAACACATCTTTTTGGCTCAATATAGAGGCAATTATTTCCGTATAAAGAAACATTGTAACACTGTCGATGGCCTTGCTGTTCAAAACCTTTGTGAACGATAGTACTGTGTCTATGTCTATGGCTGATTACCATGTGATTCACAAAAGAGGTGGAACACTGATGTTTTAAAAAAAGCATATAAAAAGAGAGTTAATGCGATACTTGGTGTGTGAACAAGAGCACTTGATGCTCGAAACGCGTCGCTGTTGAAAGGTCCTTAATAAATCTTACCTTGCCATGAGCCGTGGGGTCCGTTTCTTCATTTCGCCGCTGTGGTGGAGGTTTTGAAGATTGCTGCTCTATATATATATATATATCCAAGAAATACCTCTCCAACAAAGAAGCAAGAGGACACAGCGGGGAGCTTGACGGGGGTTCTTTATTCAGCAGCTTGTATGGCATAATGCATTTCTGCTCGCATGAGGCTTCCTCAGATGACGTAGCTGAAAATGAGGTGAGTCCAACTTCCTTCTTGTAATACTAGGCCCCTCCCATTGTTGTGAGGTCAGCAAGCTCCTCTGAATATGTTGCAGCTGCAGTCTGATTGGTCGAACTACAGCTCCCAGAATTCAACTCTCCAGTGAGACCAGCGGAGCTGCGGTAATGTCCTGCAATGGATGCTGAATTGCCAGTCAAGGGGGGAAGTTTAATGATGCGGCCAAACCCCAGGGCTTGAATTAGGAACTCCCTCAAGTCCCCAACGTTCAGCCCCCGAATACAAAGTCAAGCTGGGCTGTGAATCGGTGATACCGTGATCCCTTTTCCCCGTGCAGTCACGGGCTGTTGTGCACAGCAGTCACCATCAAGGCTTGATCCGAAGGCGATCCTGCAGATTCCGATATCTCGGAGAAACGAAGTGCCACATTGCCAGTATGCTGCAGGATACTTGTAGAACGAGGTCCTCTGAACGCGCACTGGCAAGCGCGTAAACTATCCAAGAAATACCTCTCCAACAAAGAAGCAAGAGGACACAGCGGGGAGCTTGACGGGCGTTCTTTATTCAGCAGCTTGTATGGCATAATGCATTTCTGCTCGCATGAGCCTTCCTCAGATGCCGTAGCTGAAAATGAGGTGAGTCCAACTTCCTTCTTGTAATACTAGGCCCCTCCCATTGTTGTGAGGTCAGCAAGCTCCTCTGAATATGTTGCAGCTGCAGTCTAATTGGTCGAAGTACAGCTCCCAGAATTCAACTCTCCAGTGAGACCAGCGGATCTGCGGTAATGTCCTGCAATGGATGCTGAATTGCCAGTCAAGGGGGGAAGTTTAATGATGCGGCCAAACCCCGGGGCTTGAATTAGGAACTCCCTCAAGTCCCCAACGTTCAGCCCCCGAATACAAAGTCAAGCTGGGCTGTGAATCGGTGATACCGTGATCCCTTTTCCCCGTGCAGTCACGGGCTGTTGTGCACAGCAGTCACCATCAAGGCTTGATCCGAAGGCGATTCTGCAGATTCCGATATCTCGGAGAAACGAAGTGCCACATTGCCAGTATGCTGCAGGATACTTGTAGAACGAGGTCCTCTGAACGCGCACTGGCAAGCGCGTAAACTATCCAAGAAATACCTCTCCAACAAAGAAGCAAGAGGACACAGCGGGGAGCTTGACGGGGGTTCTTTATTCAGCAGCTTGTATGGCATAATGCATATCTGCTCGCATGAGCCTTCCTCAGATGCCGTAGCTGAAAATGAGGTGAGTCCAACTTCCTTCTTGTAATACTAGGCCCCTCCCATTGTTGTGAAGTCAGTAAGCTCCTCTGAATATGTTGCAGCTGCAGTCTGATTGGTCGAACTACAGCTCCCAGAATTCAACTCTCCAGTGAGACCAGCGGAGCTGCGGTAATGTCCTGCAATGGATGCTGAATTGCCAGTCAAGGGGGGAAGTTTAATGATGCGGCCAAACCCCAGGGCTTGAATTAGGAACTCCCTCAAGCCCCCAAAGTTCTGCCCCCGAATACAAAGTCAAGCTGGGCTGTGAATCGGTGATACCGTGATCCCTTTTCCCCGTGCAGTCACGGGCTGTTGTGCACAGCAGTCACCATCAAGGCTTGATCCGAAGGCGATCCTGCAGATTCGGATATATATATATATATATATATATCCACCAGGAATTACGCGCAGCTATCAGCAGCGTAAAAGCCGACCACAACAGCATGATTTCAGATCTTTTATTTCCAGGCAAGATGGTTTCAACAAGCAGGACGGCATGACGCGTTTCGAGGTCAGTTACCTCTTCATCATATGCATAGTCTCAGGGGTGGGCTCGTTAAACATTTAAAACGTAGCTGGGACATTGAAGAGGGACAACAGTCCATATATTTTAAAGAGGCAGTCCATTAATGCATTATTTTAGTGTTGTTCGAGTTAAGGTAAAAGAGTGCCCATTATCATTCTTTTGCAATGTTAAGTACAGATGTTCACTTTCAATTTCATTGGTTTACCTTAACTCCCTTTTACAGTCTTAAACTCTTTATTTCGACTTCAAGGTCCACAATGCCTCTTACTGCGCTTCTGGCATTCCATTCTCCAATGTTGATCGTGGCAAACTCTCCACAGCGTCAGCCCTAGCCAAATGCAACATGCTTTCAATCGGCAGAGTTTAATCCTCATTTAAATCCGATGGCCAGAACGACGCCGGAGCAGGTTACGACCACCCCGGATGACATCTCCTTACTTGCCATCACGGAATTATTTACGATTTCATGTTGTGCTTTAGGAAGTCCTTAAGCAAACTCTAGCTTTCTCATAAGTCCACGTCAATGGTGAGGCGGGCCACACACGGGGCCCTTCCATTCAGCCCTTTCAGTAACAAATGTTTTCAGCTGGCGGGCGCTTCTGTTACTTGTTTCTCACAAAGCTGCAAAATCCTGACAAAAGAAGCGCCTCTCCCTTGCGAGTTTGGGTCGGTTACGGAGTGTGTCAGACACTCCAAAAAATCCACCAGGAATTACGCGCAGCTATCAGCAGCGTAAAAGCCGACCACAACAGCATGATTTCAGATCTTTTATTTCCAGGCAAGATGGTTTCAACAAGCAGGACGGCATGACGCGTTTCGAGGTCAGTTACCTCTTCATCATATGCATAGTCTCAGGGGTGGGCTCGTTAAACATTTAAAACGTAGCTGGGACATTGAAGAGGGACAACAGTCCATATATTTTAAAGAGGCAGTCCATTAATGCATTATTTTAGTGTTGTTCGAGTTAAGGTAAAAGAGTGCCCATTATCATTCTTTTGCAATGTTAAGTACAGATGTTCACTTTCAATTTCATTGGTTTACCTTAACTCCCTTTTACAGTCTTAAACTCTTTATTTCGACTTCAAGGTCCACAATGCCTCTTACTGCGCTTCTGGCATTCCATTCTCCAATGTTGATCGTGGCAAACTCTCCACAGCGTCAGCCCTAGCCAAATGCAACATGCTTTCAATCGGCAGAGTTTAATCCTCATTTAAATCCGATGGCCAGAACGACGCCGGAGCAGGTTACGACCACCCCGGATGACATCTCCTTACTTGCCATCACGGAATTATTTACGATTTCATGTTGTGCTTTAGGAAGTCCTTAAGCAAACTCTAGCTTTCTCATAAGTCCACGTCAATGGTGAGGCGGGCCACACACGGGGCCCTTCCATTCAGCCCTTTCAGTAACAAATGTTTTCAGCTGGCGGGCGCTTCTGTTACTTGTTTCTCACAAAGCTGCAAAATCCTGACAAAAGAAGCGCCTCTCCCTTGCGAGTTTGGGTCGGTTACGGAGTGTGTCAGACACTCCAAAAAATCCACCAGGAATTACGCGCAGCTATCAGCAGCGTAAAAGCCGACCACAACAGCATGATTTCAGATCTTTTATTTCCAGGCAAGATGGTTTCAACAAGCAGGACGGCATGACGCGTTTCGAGGTCAGTTACCTCTTCATCATATGCATAGTCTCAGGGGTGGGCTCGTTAAACATTTAAAACGTAGCTGGGACATTGAAGAGGGACAACAGTCCATATATTTTAAAGAGGCAGTCCATTAATGCATTATTTTAGTGTTGTTCGAGTTAAGGTAAAAGAGTGCCCATTATCATTCTTTTGCAATGTTAAGTACAGATGTTCACTTTCAATTTCATTGGTTTACCTTAACTCCCTTTTACAGTCTTAAACTCTTTATTTCGACTTCAAGGTCCACAATGCCTCTTACTGCGCTTCTGGCATTCCATTCTCCAATGTTGATCGTGGCAAACTCTCCACAGCGTCAGCCCTAGCCAAATGCAACATGCTTTCAATCGGCAGAGTTTAATCCTCATTTAAATCCGATGGCCAGAACGACGCCGGAGCAGGTTACGACCACCCCGGATGACATCTCCTTACTTGCCATCACGGAATTATTTACGATTTCATGTTGTGCTTTAGGAAGTCCTTAAGCAAACTCTAGCTTTCTCATAAGTCCACGTCAATGGTGAGGCGGGCCACACACGGGGCCCTTCCATTCAGCCCTTTCAGTAACAAATGTTTTCAGCTGGCGGGCGCTTCTGTTACTTGTTTCTCACAAAGCTGCAAAATCCTGACAAAAGAAGCGCCTCTCCCTTGCGAGTTTGGGTCGGTTACGGAGTGTGTCAGACACTCCAAAAAATCCACCAGGAATTACGCGCAGCTATCAGCAGCGTAAAAGCCGACCACAACAGCATGATTTCAGATCTTTTATTTCCAGGCAAGATGGTTTCAACAAGCAGGACGGCATGACGCGTTTCGAGGTCAGTTACCTCTTCATCATATGCATAGTCTCAGGGGTGGGCTCGTTAAACATTTAAAACGTAGCTGGGACATTGAAGAGGGACAACAGTCCATATATTTTAAAGAGGCAGTCCATTAATGCATTATTTTAGTGTTGTTCGAGTTAAGGTAAAAGAGTGCCCATTATCATTCTTTTGCAATGTTAAGTACAGATGTTCACTTTCAATTTCATTGGTTTACCTTAACTCCCTTTTACAGTCTTAAACTCTTTATTTCGACTTCAAGGTCCACAATGCCTCTTACTGCGCTTCTGGCATTCCATTCTCCAATGTTGATCGTGGCAAACTCTCCACAGCGTCAGCCCTAGCCAAATGCAACATGCTTTCAATCGGCAGAGTTTAATCCTCATTTAAATCCGATGGCCAGAACGACGCCGGAGCAGGTTACGACCACCCCGGATGACATCTCCTTACTTGCCATCACGGAATTATTTACGATTTCATGTTGTGCTTTAGGAAGTCCTTAAGCAAACTCTAGCTTTCTCATAAGTCCACGTCAATGGTGAGGCGGGCCACACACGGGGCCCTTCCATTCAGCCCTTTCAGTAACAAATGTTTTCAGCTGGCGGGCGCTTCTGTTACTTGTTTCTCACAAAGCTGCAAAATCCTGACAAAAGAAGCGCCTCTCCCAAACTCGCAAGGGAGAGGCGCTTCTTTTGTCAGGATTTTGCAGCTTTGTGAGAAACAAGTAACAGAAGCGCCCGCCAGCTGAAAACATTTGTTACTGAAAGGGCTGAATGGAAGGGCCCCGTGTGTGGCCCGCCTCACCATTGACGTGGACTTATGAGAAAGCTAGAGTTTGCTTAAGGACTTCCTAAAGCACAACATGAAATCGTAAATAATTCCGTGATGGCAAGTAAGGAGATGTCATCCGGGGTGGTCGTAACCTGCTCCGGCGTCGTTCTGGCCATCGGATTTAAATGAGGATTAAACTCTGCCGATTGAAAGCATGTTGCATTTGGCTAGGGCTGACGCTGTGGAGAGTTTGCCACGATCAACATTGGAGAATGGAATGCCAGAAGCGCAGTAAGAGGCATTGTGGACCTTGAAGTCGAAATAAAGAGTTTAAGACTGTAAAAGGGAGTTAAGGTAAACCAATGAAATTGAAAGTGAACATCTGTACTTAACATTGCAAAAGAATGATAATGGGCACTCTTTTACCTTAACTCGAACAACACTAAAATAATGCATTAATGGACTGCCTCTTTAAAATATATGGACTGTTGTCCCTCTTCAATGTCCCAGCTACGTTTTAAATGTTTAACGAGCCCACCCCTGAGACTATGCATATGATGAAGAGGTAACTGACCTCGAAACGCGTCATGCCGTCCTGCTTGTTGAAACCATCTTGCCTGGAAATAAAAGATCTGAAATCATGCTGTTGTGGTCGGCTTTTACGCTGCTGATAGCTGCGCGTAATTCCTGGTGGATTTTTTGGAGTGTCTGACACACTCCGTAACCGACCCAAACTCGCAAGGGAGAGGCGCTTCTTATATATATATATATATATATATATATATATATATATCTATATATATATATATATATATATATATATATATATATATATATATATATATATATATATATATAATATTATATTACCTACTGGCGGTCGCCAGTAGGTATATATAGTTAGAATTTTTTCTCTATGAGATTTTTGAAAATTCTATGTCTAATATCTTTGGCGTTTGTGGATGGAATTGGCTGAAATTTTCAGGAAAATGGAACATTTTGTTTCTGAGCAGCCCCTGACAATTTGGGGGGGTTTCATCAAGGGGGGGCCGAGAAAAAAGGGGGGTCCCAAAACGCGTTTTTCCTATGTTAATTTCCATAGGGCGGTTGGCCTCACTTTTAGCTCGAACGGCTGAATGGATTTGCACGAAACTTGGCAAAATTGTAGGGACTGTTAGCCCGATGTGCCTTTGCTGGGTCTCAATATATGTGCTCCAGTGGATTTTGAGTAATTTAGGTTCAAAAAAAGATATATATCTGGGCGGAGCCTAACCACACATCTGAACTGATTGGCTGTCAGCACTTCATCCAAGAAGTGTTGGCAGCCATCTTGGGACCAATATACATGATAGCACCTCATTAACCTCATTAAAAAGCATTGTAGTTAATAGAGGGTTTTAGGACTTTAGTTACATTATAAATCATTTGTTGATGGTACCATACTCGTTTTAGGAATTGTGGTGGGTTCTAAGGTGATTTTACCATGTGAAAAAACCTTCTGCTGTGATATCATGAATATTGTTTGGAAGAAAACTAATATCTCATGATTTTCCCACAGTGGTTTGGAAGGGGATCTATAAGCTAAACTGAAAGCATATTTTCTGTAAATTCACATTATCTTTCTCAGTCATGTGAAAATGAAGTCTGACATTCTCAGTAAAACATGTACATCCAACAAGGACAGAGACTGTCAGTTGATTCCTTTGTGTTCTACTGCAGCCTCCTAGAGTGTTCTAAAGAACAACTAGAGCGCTAACAGTCCTACTTATTACAAAGGTATGGCACACCTGAAGCCATCTTGATTGGAATAAAGTGTTAACTCTTAAAACATTTAATTTAAAAAGAAACAACACGAGGGGGTATATTTTGCCATAGAAAGTATGATTAGTGCTGCAGAATGAAAAATTAGGGCACATTTTGAGTGACTTCTCAAATCCTTTTCTATTTCATTAAAACATTCTGACATGCAGTCTCCCAAAATGGCCACCAGAGACAAAAGAGCCCAAATGTAGCCCAAATATCACCCAGATGTAGCCCAAGTATAGCCCAATGACAGAATGTCCCAGAGTGTTCTAAAGAACAACTAGAGCGCTAACAGTCCTACTTATTACAAAGGTATGGCACACCTGAAGCCATCTTGATTGGAATAAAGTGGTAACTCTTAAAACATTTAATTTAAAAAGAAACAACATGAGGGGGTATATTTTGCCATAGAAAGTATGATTAGTTCTGCAGAATGAAAAATTAGGGCACATTTTGAGTGACTTCTCAAATCCTTTTCTATTTCATTAAAACATTCTGACATGCAGTCTCCCAAAATGGCCACCAGAGACAAAAGAGCCCAAATGTAGCCCAAATATCACCCAGATGTAGCCCAAGTATAGCCCAATGACAGAATGTCCCAGAGTGTTCTAAAGAACAACTAGAGCGCTAACAGTCCTACTTATTACAAAGGTATAGCACACCTGGAGCCATCGTGATGGGAATAAAGTGGTAACTCTTAAAACATTTAATTTAAAAAGGAACAAAATGAGGGGGTATATTATGCAATAGAAGGTATTATTAGTGCTGCAGAAAAAAAATTAGGGCACATTTTGAGTGACTTTTCAAATCCTCTTCTATTTCATTAAAAAATTCTGACATGCAGTCTCCCAAAATGGCCACCAGAGACAAAAGAGCCCAAATGTAGCCGAAATATCACCCAGATGTAGCCCAAGTATAGCCCAATGACAGAATGTCCCAGAGTGTTCTAAAGAACAACTAGAGCGCTAACAGTCCTACTTATTACAAAGGTATGGCACACCTGAAGCCATCTTGATTGGAATAAAGTGGTAACTCTTAAAACATTTAATTTAAAAAGGAACAAAATGAGGGGGTATATTTTGCCATATGAATTATGATTAGTGCTGCAGAAAGAAAAATTAGGGCACATTTTGAGTGACTTCTCAAACCCTCTTCAATTTCATTAAAAAATTCTGACATACAGTCTCCCAAGATGGCCACCAGAGACAAAAGAGCCTAAATGTAGCCCAAATATCACCCAGATGTACCCCAAGTATAGCCCAATGACAGAATGTCCCAGAGTGTTCTAAAGAACAACTAGAGCGCTAACAGTCTTACTTATGACAAAAGTATGGCACACCAGAAGCCATCTTGATTGGAATGAAGTGGTAAGTCTGAAAACACTCAATTTAAAAAGGAACAACATGAGGGGGTTAAGTTTGCCATAGAAAGTATGATTAGTGCTTCAGAAAGAAAAATTAGGGATCATTTTGAGTGACTTCTCAAATCCTCTTCTATTTCATTAAAAAAATTCTGACATGCAGACTGAAACATTTTATTTTATTTTATTTATTTTTGAGATTTTTATTGCGCAAACACTTACCCGGAGGTGTCTCGGCGCATGTGTGAGCTAGCAGGATCATAATAATAGAGTTCACTGATCAAACAGCCATGTCTTTACGAGCCTCCGAAAGCTCATCAGGTTGGGGGCATTTTTGATATTTAGTGGGAGAAGGTTCCAGAGTCTTGGGGCAGCCACTAAAAAGCGACGGTCTCCCCAGGTTGCCGTTCTGGTGCGAGGTACAGGTAGAAGGCAAGTGTTAGCCGATCTCAGCAATCTTTTGGGGGTGTACAGCTGGAGTGCCTCAGTCAGGAATTTAGGTCCTGTGCCATGCACGGCCTTGTAGGCAATGCAAAGGGCCTTAAACTTAATACGGCTCTCTACTCTGAGCCAGTGAAGCTGGCGGATGGCTAGGGTGGTAGGCTGGCGGCGAGGGATGTTTAAAAGAATTCTGGCAGCCGCGTTCTGTACAGACTGTAGTTTTGACAGCACAGATTTCTGGGTGTTGAGGAAGAGGGCATTTCCATAATCCATTTTGGAAAATACCAGGGTGGTAACTAAAGTCTTCCCGGCAGAGGAGGGAAGATAAGGCAGCAATTTCTTTATTTTCTTTAGCATGAAGAAAGCAGAAGAGACAACCTTGTTGACATGAAGGTTGAAAGTTAGTTTGCCATCGAAGATGACTCCCAAGTTCCTCGCTTTTATCACTGGGACAGGTGGAGAGCCTAGTTGTTTGGGCCACCAGGTGGAGGACCATTCTGGGGCGAGGTTGCCAAAGGTCATAACCTCGGTTTTATCCGAGTTAAGCCTTAGGCAGTTGGAGGACATCCACGTACTGACAGCAAGCATTGCTTCCTGAAAATTAGCTGCTACTGCTGTGCCGTTCTTATGGATCGCCAGCACCAGTTGGGTATCGTCTGCGTAGGAAGTTAATCGCACCCCGTAGGCCTTTATTACCCTCGCTAAGTCCGCTACGTAGATGTTAAATAACGTGGGACTTAGCGAGGAGCCCTGTGGTACTCCGCATGGTAGTGCAGAGACCGGAGAGTAGAAATTACCCAACTTGACTGTCTGGGTGCGGTCGGCCAGAAAGGATGAAATGAGATTTCTAGCCGGGCCGTCAATCCCCAGAGCTGTGACACGGTCGACCAAAATAGCATGGTCGACCGTGTCAAATGCTGCGGATAGGTCCAGAAGAATTAAGATGGACATGCACTTTGAATACCAGCAGCAGACGTCCCTGGTGAGCAGTAGCTTTACTACAGTGATCTAATGTGCAACTAGAGTGCTAACATTCAGAATTTATGGCAAACGTGTGACACATCTGAATGCCATCTTGATGGAACCAAAGTAAACAAGCATTGAAAATGCAATAGATCTCGCCCTCGTTTAAGTTAAAGCCATTCTGTTTGTAATGAGGTGGCTTTTTAGCTTTGCTTTTATTAGTGTTTTTTCAACTTTCATGTAAATAACATGCATCTGTATGCATATAAGTATATGTATGCATGCATTTATGTTTGTATTTATATAGATATACAGATGATATATGTTTATATATGTATGTATATATTTATTCACTGAAAAAAACCATAGGCTATAGACCATATATAGTTAGGAATTAGCATTTACAAAACCTTGAAAATTCACTGAAAAAACCATAGGTTATAGACCATATATAGTTAGGAATTAGCATTTACAAAACCTTGAAAATTCACTGAAAAAACCATAGGTTATAGACCATATATAGTTAGGAATTCGCATTTACAAAACCTTATTTTACTCACACAAAACCATTGAAATTCCATATATAGTTAGTTGCACTAACTATATATCGCGCACCCACAATCCACTGCTGATGATGTCACATATTACATCATTCATGACATGGTCAGTGACATCACTGATGACATCACTGATGACATCTCAAATGACATCACTGATGACATCACTGATGACAACATCCAGTGACTGTATGTTTCTGTAAAGTTAAAATATGTCTTACATATTAAAGAATGAGTGGATGTATAAGTGTCTGGATGAAGGATTTAGTAGGTGCATGACTGACTGTATGAGTGAGTGATTAAATGTGTCTCACTGAGTGCATGGGTTAGTGACTAAACTGTCTTAATTTGTGCATCATTATGTCTGTTGTTCTGTAAACTGTTGCATGTGTTGATAAGTAGCTATATGAGTAACTATATGGGTTATTGATTGGTTGCCCAAGTATTTGTATGGGAGACTGAGTGTGTGTGTGGGTGGCTGGGAGGTGTATGACTCTGTGCATCGATGTGTGAGCAGTTGATTCACTAGATGTATGGTTTCAAAAGTGCATGTGGAAACAGCTGTATGGGCGGTTGACTGTGTGCATGAGTGTATTGGTGAGTGAATGGATATCTCAGTGCTACATGTCAAAGTAAGTACATATGTAAAACACAGTACATGTGAGAGTTGACATATATAAATAACTGTCCATAAGAGCCAGTGAATGTGTGAGTGGCTGTATGGATCATTGTGAACTGGTATCATGGATTGTATAAGAGAGTAAATATGTGTTAGTATATGTTTGAATAAGTAAAGTTTGTATAACTGTATAGTTGAGGAAATGGAGGTGTGATTGATTCTTTGCATGACTGACTAGGTGTGTGAGTAACTCCATGGATGAGTGACAGTCTGTGAGTGTCTGTTTACACTGATTGTATCTAAGGTTATATTAGAGTCTGAAGAGGTTCATCGTATTATCACATGAATGATATCATCAGTGATGTGATCAGTAATGTCAAATGAGATGTCATCAGTGATGTCATTTGAGATGTCATCAGTGATGTCATTTGAGATGTCATCAGTGATGTCATCAGTGATGTCACTGACCATGTCATGAATGATGTAATATGTGACATCATCAGCAGTGGATTGCGGGTGCGCGATATATAGTTAGTGCAACTAACTATATATGGAATTTCAATGGTTTTGTGTGAGTAAAATAAGGTTTTGTAAATGCGAATTCCTAACTATATATGGTCTATAACCTATGGTTTTTTCAGTGAATATATATATATATATGTATTTTTCCAGTATTAGAGGTGTCTTTCATAGATTCACATGCTTGAATATTCCCAGTCGTCGAAGTGGGAGTCCCACGGTACATAAAATAGCAATAATGCTAAATATATATATGTAAATATATGCGAAAAAACATAATACATAATAAAAGAAGAGGTAAATACAAATGAAAAACCCTCCAGAACAATTCCTACATAGGAATGCATGGTAAAGAGAAAAACTACTTGTAACACATTAGTGTCATTATGTCAGTCCAAACTACAGCCAATCAGGCGCAAGCACCCTCTAGAACCTTCTCCTCAGAAGCCCAAGTCCTCAGATTTTCTACCGCACGTCGTGTGAAGGGAGTCTCTCTGAGCTCTGCTCAGTTCTTTGCTTCAAATCTTCTACTTCCAGTCTTCTCAACATGTCAAGTAAGAAGTCTTTATTCAGACCTTGCTCTTCTTGTGGGAAGCTGCGTCTTTTTGATAAAGACCCCCACCAGAAGTGTATTTATTGTTTATACCCTGACCATGAAGTTGGCAGCTGCAAGTTCTGTAGAACTTTTTCTACAAAAACTCTGAAGGACAGAGAAGGCCGGCTCCTCCTTTGGCTCCAGCGTCTTAAAGAGAAGGACTCTGTTCTGTCAGATGCAGAAAGTTTTTACTCTGGTCCTTCTTAAGCGTGGTAGTGTTCAGGATGTTCCTTCTCCTTTCCTGAAAAGGAAGAAACTGGCCTTGCCTCTGGCCTCTGCGGTGTCTCCTACCACTCCTACTACCACTGCGCCCACGAGACCTGGTTCTCAGGCGTCTTCTGCTGCCTCTAGGAGTGTTTCCACGCCTCTTAGCGCTCCGACGACGAGAGCCGCAGTGTCTTCATCGTCGACGACGACGTTGACGACGACATCAGCTTCGTCGACGACGGTCTCGTCGTAAGCCTTCACGTCGACGAGAGTTTCTTTGCCTTCTCAGCCTGTATCGTCGACTATTCCCATCACCTCGTCGACAAAGAAACATTCCTCGTCGACGAAAGCCGTTCAGAAATCTTCGTCGTCGACTAAGATTCCGTCGCCCAAGGCCTCGTCGACGAAGACTCCGTCGACCAAAGCCCCGTCGATGAGGGCTCCGTCTACGGAGAATCTGTCTGCGTCGACGACTGCACCGTCGGCGGCTGTACCGTCGACGACAACATCTACGATTCGCCCGTCGACGGTAACTCTGACGGCGACTCCGTCGACGGCCACACCGTCGATGATATATTCTTCAAAATTGACTGCTAAATCAACACCCTTGTACCCACACCCCAATGATTGCGATTGTGTGTGTAGGTTAACTGTAAAATCGTCCTGAGGCGGAAAGCCGGGGCTTAGTGAGTGTACTTGCTGTAATTTTATGCTCGCCGGTTTTTAAATTCACGTTTGCACTTTTGGTAGGATTTACTCACAAAAGTGTCCCTCACCTGTCTTAATACCGCCGTACCTTAGCGGTTTCATTGCTCCCCGAAATCGGACGAATTCGGGAAACTTTGGGGCTGATCAAGCTGTCGATCCTTGCCTGACCTCACCTCCAGCAGCCGACTGGACGCTGCCTGGGGGGCCGCCATCTTACGTGAGGAGCTGGAACAGGGACACCAGTCTAGCGCTAGGCCCCTCCCGCCCTCCCGCCCTCGGCCACTACAAAATGGTGCTCTCATCCCGGAGGTGCAGCGGACGGGCGCAGCGGGCGCGCCAGCGGCACGCCGAAGGCGCGCCAAAAGCAAGCCCGTCTTTGACCGTCCGCGCCCGCCAGGGGCTAGGAACCCTGGACAATTCACCACCTACCCAGCAACTGCACTTAGAGAACTTCAGTACTCAAACCCTCCATTACCGCCAGGTGTGTCTGAGCGTATTGCACATCTGGAAATTTCAAAAAACCCATCGGGCCCATGTACCCGAGCTGACCACAGTACCATCCACCCCCGCCCTAAAGCACCCCTACAGGCATTAAGCAATGATACACAACTTCGAGTGCTCTACCTTAACACTCGCTCTATGGTTACACCAGCTTGACCTATTTCTCCTGCTTACCACGGATAGACCTGATGTACTGTTATTGACCGAGACATGGCTCACCCCGGACTCCCACCCGGACGTTCTGGCTGACCTTCCTCCAGACTATTACATCCTTAACGTCAATCGCCCTCTGAACCGCCCCGGAGGAGGAGTAGCGGCCATTATTCATAAAAAGTTCAGATTTCTTACCTCCGCTTCACTTACCCTACCTGGGACAGATAACAGTCATCAGCTTGGAAACTGAAGGTGGTGCCCTCGCTCTTGTACTACTCTATCGCCCCCCTCAGTCGATGCCATCCTTCCCCTTGTCTCTGAGCGAACAGGTAGCTGACCTGCTTACCCATCACACTAGAATCGCCATATTCGGCGATTTCAATTATTGGTATTATAACGACCTAGCAGGGCCCCATGCTACTGAGCTTTTTGAAATTCTGACCAGTCTGAATCTGACACAACACATTACCTTACCCCCCCATACCAAGGGTCACATTCTTGACCATATTTGGACTCACAACCTCGCCCTATCTCGCCCAATCATCTCCCCTTGTCTCTGGTCAGACCATCACCTGATAGAGGTTACCATCACGATCAAAGGGAGCATTAAGGCCCCTACCCTTCCTGGTGGACTGTGTCGTAAATGGAACTCCTATGACTCCCAGGGGTTCCTTGACTTTGTGACCAACACCCGCCCCATTATTAACCCAGAATCAGGAATTGACTCTATGGAGGACGGGATAACCACCTGGCTGCAATCAGCTAGTGACAGATTTGCCCCTCTCACCAGATTTGCACATACCAGATATGGCAATTCCCATTGCTGGTTCTCCGAGGAACTTAAAGCACAAAAACTAAAGTTACGCCACCTAGGACGCAACTGGAGACGGGGTTACTCCAAGAAGGACGGTGCAGAGTTTGTGAGGGCCCGCAATGAATACAAAAATGCTATTACCAAAGCTAAGGCCTCACATATCTCTGAAAGAATCGACTCAGCTCGCAACAAATCCAAAGAAATCTTTAAAATCATGAATGATTTCTCATCGGATCACAGAGTACTTCCCTCTCAGGCCCCAACCCAAGACACCTGCAATGCGCTCAACACCTACTTTATTCAGAAAATTGCAGACATCAAGAACGCTATCTCTCCTCCCATTTCCCTTAGTCCTTTAGATTCCTCCCCTCTCAACCCCTGCTCCCTCACTCAGTTCCCAGCTATCACCTCCAGTACTCTTTCTGAGCTCAATACCCGTATCAAATCAGGTTCTCCTAAGGACTGCTGTCCTCCTCCAGTCCTCAGGGCAGTCTTCTCAGCTTTACAGCTTTACCTGATAGTATTCTCCCCCTCCTGAACACCTCCCTGAGTACTGGCACGGTCCCCCCCATGTTTAAGCAGGCCATACTAGTTCCCCTCCTAAAAAAGGCCAGAGCTGACCCTGCCAATTCTGCTAACTATAGGCCCATCTCCCTCTTGCCTTACACCTCTAAACTTCTGGAGGCCCATGTGACAACTTGCCTTTCGGCATTCATAGAGAGTTCTGGCTTCTTGGAACCTAACCAAGCCGGCTTCAGACCAGCTCACTCTACTGAGGCAGTAATTCTAAAAGTCATTGACACTCTCCGGGAGAATGCCGACAGAGGGTCCCCACAGGCACTGGTCCTCTTGGATCTCTCGGCCGCGTTCGACACGGTGGACCATGACATCCTTCTCCACCTTGTCGGACAGGCGGGCATCCAGGGCCCTGCCCGGGAATGGATTAAGTCCTTCCTCTCGAGCAGAGTGCAAACAGTCCATCTAGGCCCCTTTACCACAACCCAGGTACCCACTACCTGTGGAGTCCCTCAGGGATCCTCCCTTTCACCACTACTTTTTAATTTATACCTCCGACCGTTAATCCATTCACTACGAAACTGGAAATGCACTGTCCTCAATTATGCAGATGACATGCAGATTATTTTCCCCTTAGACATCCCTGATGCCGCATCTAACTTCCAGGCAGTAATGCTTCACATCCAACAATGGATGATTTCCAACCAGCTCAAATTAAATCCGGAGAAAACGGAACTCATCTTGCCTGGCACTAGCTCGGCACACTGGGGTCCACAATTCTGGCCAAACGAGCTAGGCACTCCTCCCAGCCCGTCGAGCACGGTAAAAAGCTTGGGCGTTACTATTGATAATGACCTCTCTCAAAACTCATGTCCGAGCCATCATCTCAGCCAGTATGTTCCAGCTACGTAAAATCCGCAAAATCTCCCACCTGCTCTCTCAAGAAGCATTGGTGCAAATCGTCATTTCCCTTGTTCTCTCCCGCCTCGACTTCTCCAACTCTCTTTACTGGGGCCTACCCAGGTCTCTGCTCCATCGCCTCCAGATGGTGCAGAACCAGGCAGCAAGACTCATCTGCAAAGCCCCCAAATGGCAATCTGCTAGACCCCTTCTGTCCAAGCTGCACTGGCTGCCCATTGAACAAAGGGCTGCCTTAAAAATCGGCTGCCTAATTTACAAGGCCCGGCAGACCAAGTGCCCGGCCTTTCTGAAATCCCTCATCAACCCGCACTGCCCGGCCCGTATTCTCCGTTCTGCCCATCTCCACCTGCTTACCATTCCGGCGGTTAAACTAAAAAAACTGGGTGGCCGCAGATTCAGTTTTCTGGCACCCAAATTGTGGAATTCTCTCCCCCTACAAATCAAAACCTCTGACACTCTGCTGAGCTTCAGAAAGAGCTTAAAGACCTGGCTCTTCTCGAACTCCCACTAGCCCTCAGCCTTACCCCAATCAAAATTTCAGTGCCAGGAAACCTCCGGTGTCAGTGCACTTTATAAATGCAGCTTAACATTAACATTAACATTAACACCGTTGACGATAGCGTCGACGGCACCGTCGACGGTCGCACCGGCTTCCTTTACCTCGTTGCCTTTAGTGCCTTTGAAGTCTTCAAGATCCTCTGGAGCTGCTGATCTTTCCCAACGTCGCAGTAAGGCTCCGTGCCACCAGTTATCTGCTCCAGAGCTGCAACCACCTTCTCCAATGTTTGCCTCTACCTCTGAGCATTACACTGATTCTGAGAATGAAGATGACACGTTTGGGGCAGCCCATAGTCCCTCTGATTTGATCATCAAATGTCTGACCCTGACGACGATGGTGGAGACCAGGAGTCTCAACCTGAAGAACAGTTTGTCCAAGTCCCTATGGCTACATTACCATTGTCTTTGATTTCCAATCTCCAGCATATGCTGGATGACTACAACCGTCGTTTCCCAGCAACGTCGCAAGGTACTCCTGTGCAATCTCCTGCTGCCGTTGCACTACCTTCACCGTCTCTTCCACCAATTTTACCGCCCACAACTTCGTCTCAAGTTCAGACGTCCATCAGAATTCAAACGACCGTGTATCCACAGAATGCGGATGATGAGGCGGTTCCAGAGCGAGAGGACGGAGAGGTCCCTGAGGATTCGGATGAGGATGCAGGCAAACCCGGTATGGCAGAGTGGGACGACTACCAAACGCAGACGCCATCTCCTCAGCCTGGAGACTCTGGTGATTCACCTCCAGTAGATATCGCCAGTTTTCATCTTCTAATGGACAAAGCGGCTCAGTGTTTCAAATTACCTAGAACACTACGTGAGGAGGACTGCTTCCTTTACGATTTTAAAAATAAACCTTACAAACAGGTCCACACGATTGCAATCATCGATTTTGTTTGGAAGGAAGGACTTAAACTCATTCAGGCTCCAAACTCCTTACCTGCTCAGATGCCGCGCCTTGAGAAGAAATACAAGGCCCCAACCGGTTCTCCAGCATTCTTGATCTCTCACCCTAAGCCAGACTCAGTAGTGACTCAAGCTGCACAACGTAGAGCCCGGAATCCAGCGTCTCCAATCACCACGCCTCCCGATAGAGAGGTTCGGTGCCTAGATGCTATTGGCCGCAAGTTTTCTACCATGGCTTCCACTTCTGTTCGAGCAGCCAATGCCTTAGCCATTTTGGGGTGCTATGACCGACAAATGTGGTCGGACATTTCTGCGTTAGTGGATCTAATACCGGAGGCCTCCAAGGCGGACGCTCAGCAGATTCTTCAAGATGGAAAGAGAGCATCGGAAGAAATGATCAACTGTGCAGTCGATATTGCTGGTACAGGTTTCCGTCTGCTTGCAAGTGCAGCTGCCCTCCGACGCCAGGGTTGGTTAAAATCCACCTCCTTCCAGCAGGAAGTCCAATCCAGGATCCTTGACATGCCGTATGATGGTGAGTCGCTGTTCGGGTCTCACATAGATGACGCTCTGGAGTCCATTAAGAAGGACACCGTTACGGCTAAGTCATTGGGCACGTTGCAATTCCGAAAACAGCCCTTTCGAGGTGCGCGCGGACGCGGCACTTCATCCACTTTTCGAGGAGGACAACAGTACCGTTCATACAATGAGGGCAACCAGCGTTACGCATCCAATCAGCAGCAGTCCAATCGTCAGCAGTCCTCCAGACCCTATAGGGGTAAATCCTCCTATCGCGGATCCACTCCTAAGCGCCAATGACTTTTATCATCCCCAAAGTGTTGGAGTTCGAATCTCTCTGTTTTATTCCCAGTGGTCCTCCATCACCTCGGACCGCTGGATTTTAGACATTGTACGAAGGGGTCATACCTTAGAATTCATCAAGATTCCTCCTCATACTTCACCATCTGGCCCGCCTCCTCCACACCTCAAGGAGCTTTACCATCAAATCCGTCTTCTTGTTCAAAAAGGTGCAGTCGAAGTGGTCCCTGTGCATCAAAGAGGAGAGGGTTTTACTCTCGATTCTTCCTCATACTCAAGAAGACCGGAGACTGGCGGCACATTCTGGATTTGAGGGCTTTCTCAACCAGTTCCACAAGAGCCAATCTTTCCGCATGCTGACATTACTAGAGATCCTGCGTATTCTATCCAGCGGGGATTTCATGACCACCATAGACCTTCAAGACGCGTACTTTCATGTTCCGATCATCCAACAGCATCGCCAGTACCTGCGTTTCAAGGTGGGACAAACGCATTATCAGTTCAAGGTCTTGCCCTTCGGACTTCAATCAGCTCCTCGTGTGTTCACGAAGGTACTGTGGTGGCTCACCTGCATCTCCAAGGTGTTCAAATCTTCCAATACTTGGACGATTGCCTCCTCAAATCTCAATCCCACCATCAACTATGTCAGGACACTCGTCTTTGTCAGCAGGTATTTCAATCTCTGGGGTTGGCCATCAACGTCAAAAAGTCACAGTTTGCGCCGCTGCAAACCAGAAATTTCTTGGGAGCTATCCTAGACACGAGACTGTCAAAAGCGTTCGTCTCGCACGAGCGGCAACAGAAGATCCTTCGTCTGGTCTCCCTCCTCCGAAGAAAACAGTCCGTTTCTGTTCGGACGTTAAAATCATTTTTGGGGATTGCATCATCTTGTATCGCACTGATCCCAAATTGCAGGTTGCGGACCCGTCTCATTCAAGAGGAACTGGACGGACAGTGGTGTCCGGTCTCTGGGTCCTTCAACGACCTAGTTGCAGTCAAAGCCCGCATGAGAAGGAGTTTACATTGGTGGGCGCAGCCAACCAACCTGGAGATGGGGACGTCGTTCCTCGTTCACTCACCAGATCTCACGCTCACGACGGACGCCTCTCTGGAGGGCTGGGGCGCTCATCTCCAAGGCCTATCCATAAAAAGGCAAGTGGACTCCGCCCCAAAGCAAGTGGCATATCAACAGGCTAGAGTTGATGCCGATCTTCCTAGCGCTCAAATCATTCCTTCATTCACGTAGAGTCAGTGCTTATCCAAACGGACAATACCACCAGCATGCACTATGTGAACAAACAGGGAGGAACCAAGTCTCCACACCTGTCTCGCTTGGCCCAGTCAATCTGGGATTGGGCTCTCCGTCATCAGATCACCTTGACGGCTGTCCATCTGCCGGGCGTGTCCAACATCCTAGCGGACTCTCTAAGCAGGTCCACATCATCGACACACGAATGGGAACTGCACCAACCGACTCTGGATCTTGTGTTCCACCGATGGGGTCGCCCAACTCTAGACCTCTTTGCAACGCCAGAGAATCGAAAATGCCCATCCTAAGCAAGCTGGCATCCCCACCCCGGTTCGTGCGGGAATGCCCTTTTGATCGATTGGTGCGATCTTTTCGCTTACACTTTTCCGCCGATTCCGTTAGTACCGCGGATGCTGTGGAAGATGCGGAGGCAGCCCTGTCACATCCTACTGATCGCACCTCGTTGGCCCAGACAGGCATGGTTTTCGGAACTGCTTCTGCTGTCCCAGTGCGAGCCCATCCCTCTGCGTCCTCGTCCAGACCTCCTAACGATGGACAGAGGCCAAGTGTGCCTCCGGATCCATCCACGCTACAGTTATCAGCATGGAACCTGAGCACCTTGAATTTGCAGACTTAAACATATCTCAAGAATGCAGGGACATCCTCGCTCATGCTAGGGCTCCGTCTACCATCAAAACTTATAGACTCAAGTGGAAAAGATTCTGTCATTGGTGCGTAGCAGCAAATGTCCATCCAATCCATTCTACTCCGGAGCAACTTCTTCCGTTCTTCTTAAGTCTCACTCAGTCTGGACTTTCATATGCTACCTTGAGAGTTTTCCTAGCTGCAATCTCTCGCTTCCGACACGATGGCTCCTCCTCCCTCTTTTCATCCAGAATCATACGCCAGTTCTTTATAGGGCTCTTCCGTAAGTTCCCACCTGTTTGGCGCCCTCCTCCACCATGGCACCTCAATATTGTACTATCTCAACTTATGAAGGCACCATTTGAACCTATCCATAGGGCTGATATCAAGTTTCTCACCTGGAAGGTTGCGTTACTTTTAGCTTTGACTTCATCTCGTCGCATGAGCGACCATCCAGCTTTCACTATCAAGCCACCTTATCTACAATTCAGACCTGACGGCGTGGTGCTTCGCACCAACCCCTCTTTCTTACATAAAGTGCCTACAGATTTTCATCTGAATGAGCCTGTGTTCCTAAAGACTTTCTTTCCGGACCCAAAGTCTCCGGAGGAGCAGCTCTTGCATTCTTTGGACATCAAACGATGCCTTAAATTATACATTGCCAAAACTGCCTCCTTTCGCAAGTCCGACCAACTGTTCATTGCTCATGGGCGACTGAGTAAGGGGCATCCAGTTACCAAACCAACAATTGCACGTTGGCTTTCTTCAGCCATTACCTTCTGTCATCAACAAGCAGGCAAACCATTGCAGTCTTCAGTGAAGGCTTATTCTACGAGGGCGATGTCTTCATCCACCGCCTTGTTTGCTGGTGTGCCACTTCATCAGATTTGCCGTGCAGCGACATGGTCCAGCAGGCACACCTTCACCAAGCATTACTGCTTGGATGCCATCAATGAAGCGGATACCGCAGTGGGGCAGGCAGTGCTTCGTCATCTTTTCAAATAAGGTGAGCCTCTGTTCCCTCCTCCTTGTGTTCTCCTGTGATTGCTATTATTGTTACATGACTGTATTATTACTGTCTTTGGCTTTTTCCATTGTGCCTAGCAATCTCAGCTCTACGGAGGTTACTGCTCTCTATTCTATTCAAGCATGTGAATCTATGAAAGACACCCCTAATACTGGAGAAGAACAATTGTTACTTACCTGTAAACAGGTTGTTCTCCAGTATTGGTGTCTTTCATAGATTCACATGTGACCCACCCTTTCCTCCCCTCAGAGGCTCTCTTCTCCTCATGCATTCTAGGTCTCTTTGGTGCTTCGAAAATCTGAGGGCTTGGGACTCCCACTTCGACGACGGGGAATATTCAAGCATGTGAATCTATGAAAGACACCAATACTAGAGAACCACCTGTTTACAGGTAAGTAACAATTGTTCATATATATATATATATATATATATATATATATATATATATATATATATATATATATATATATATATATATATATCTATATATATGTATTACCTGCTGGTTGTTGCCAGTAGTTACCTAAAAAGGATATACCCATACCCAAAATTAGTCTCTGGGACCTGGGTGCAAGACAATACGTAGGGGCAATAGTCCCAGAAAAACAACCATACACTGTAAACAAATTCAAAACAAATATTCAAAATAGAACATAGAACACAAGGTATTTTGTTAGACACAGTGTTTAATTCACACTTACCAATGTTCTCTTAATGGAAATATTAACATAATATTATATGCAACAATATCCCAAGACGGGAGCACGGTGAGGGATGGGAGAAGGGAGGGTCGGGTAATGGTGCTTCAGTGAGGGTAGGAAAGCAATTCCCGTATTGAAAACTTTAAATTGTATCTCGGGTTGTGCTGATAAAAGGAAGGGTCTTGGTACTCAGTAAATGAAGTATCTGATTACTGGAAACGGGCCTCTCAGCTCCGATGCATCTTTACGTCTCTGCTCTTGATGAAGCCTCAGTTCGAGTAGAAGTGCTTTGGTCACTCTCTCGCCACAGGAGCCAGTGCACCCGTCCATGCCCCTAGCCTGAGGGCAGAGGCATTATGATCACCCCACCACCCACACTTTTTTGTCCTGAAGAATACCTGACGTAAGGGATGCAACAACCTACAGCTCCTTCGGGTCAAAACTTCGACATTTTACTGCACAAGCCAGCAATCAACAGATATTTCATACTGTGCAACTGTTGAAAACATGGCGTCATATTGTTTATATTGAAATGTAGATTGATTGGCTCAAGGAATGAGCCTCATGTATCGTAAATAACATACTGCTTTTGATTGGCACTTTTATCCTTCAATCACTTTCCTACCCTCACTGAGGCACCATTACCCGACTCTCCCTTCTACCATCACCTCACTGTGCTCACCCTTTTTCTTCTTTTCTAAAAAAGACGCGAATGAGGGTTTCCTGATTATCTTCCATTTGTTTGTTTTTCAGAGTGTATGGAGTAGCGATTGTTTGTATGTATGATGAGACATGAGTAAACCCCAATATAACAAGGGTTCTACAATACATATCTGGCGATAGTTAGTCAGTTACGAGAAGTGCACTGTTTTTGCCTATTCTATTACATTCAGGCAAAATAACCGCCTTTGATTCACAAGGCGCTCTCTCAGTATTGTGCTATACGACCACTTGAATATTTTGTGTCACCAGTCAGATTGATGTGTTTACCACGCATTTATGTTGGTTTTTCTCTTTTTCTCCTTTCTTTTACAGAGACCACAATAGGTCAATATTTTTGGTACTCATTGCATTTACCTTGCTTCACCGGGGCCAGCTCATGCCCTGAAGCCCAAACAGTCAGCTTATTTTTGCTGTATTGTTTGTAGGACAGTAGGCATACTTCCGTAGAACTGAGTTATTAGTAGTAGGGATCACTATACGGTCCTGATGAGTAAGCAGTAGGGGACTGCTTACGAAACATGTCGACTAGGTAGCAAGCTATTGCTCTACCTCACAATCCCCTTCTTAATGTTCCCAGCTAGAGAAGTGAATAAATATTTTTTTCTACTAAGCCAGGGAATTTTTAACCTTTTTGTAATTTTTCTCACTCACTTTTTAGGTCCCTACACTTTCACTGACACCCCTACACCCACACATAGCCTCTGTCACAACTTAAGTGCTCCCGCGTAGTTCGTTTGGTCGTAGCACGCCCCGTCCCGTTACAGGGGCAGGAAGACCCCTATGATGAAGCATGACACTAAAGGACTTTTTAGTATGTGAGGGGTATTTTATCAAGCACATTGTGCTCTCATCTTTCTAAATCTAAGAGAGAGCCTAGTATCACTTTATTTTTTTTTGGGGGTGGGGGCGGAGCTTGTCGGCATCCATGAAATACGTGTGAGCGTTGAGCTCCTCGCCTGAGCCCCGTTAAACTCCGTCAAACTTATCCTTCTGGCGCCTAACCAGCTCTAAAAGTTGCGGCGGACTCCCTACCTACGCTCCGGCCCGGTGGGGGTTCTTTACCCGGTCGAAATCCGGTGTGGTGGAGCTTTGCTGCTCGGAGGACGGTGCGGAGACGGACCAGGCCGTAATCCACGGACTATACTGAGGGTCAGCCCGTGCTGATTCACACTACGTGCGGCTCGCTGTACTGAAGCGGGCCGGTCTACCTAACCTGCTGCTGAGCAACTGGTCCTGAGCGGCGCTACTACGCCCTGTTCCCGGGCGGCGTTGTGTTGAACTGACATCCGATTGTGAAGTTTTGGAGGGGGCAGACGAGCTGGTGTCTGTGGTGATCCTAGCTGCTGGAGGAAGTGGCTGGCCGCCGATCTGCTGGGAGGACGCCCTATCTGCTCGTGTCTGGACCCCACGCTACCTACGGACAGTTGCAGGATCGTGGGTGTGCTGTGATCCGGAGTGGTGGTGACCTGTCTGCCTGGTCTTGGTTGGGTGTGGTTACGGAAGAGTACTTGACGGGGTACCTTTTTGGCGGCTGGGCCTACTCGCACTATCGTGCGGACGGCCGCCATCTTGGGCGCATTTCTTGCTGCGCAACACCTCGCCCTTTGTTATGTTATGTTATGTTATGTTAATTATTCATTTCTATAGCGCACGGCTACTCAAAAAGAGTGTCCCGGCGCTTTATTGGAGAAAGAGAAAAAGCTGCGACATACTAACATAACACCAGATAAAAGACTAAAAGAAGTGTGAGCCAGAAATTCACGAAAGACCGGCTACTGAGTGAACAGCCAAGTTTTAAGGCCTTTCCTAAAAGCCAGCAGGCTAGTGGCTCCCCGCAGGGCCAGTGGTCAGGGCCGCAGGGCCTTTGGCGCCCACTGCCTAAGTGTCTCCTGTTTGCCCTCCTACCATCCGCTTGTGGTGAACTGCTGACGGATGACCAGCAGGAACGCCATGGGGAAGGGCGACAGAACCCAGCCCAAGCTGTCGTTTGATCAACGGAAAGCGAAGGGAGCTGAAGGACCGGCCCCAGACGCCTCGCCGCTGCCCACTGCCCCTGACAGCTCCTTATGTGCGGACATACGAGAAATGCTAGTGTCGATGGAAAAGGGCTTGCAGGACAGCATGGCGGCGATTGGCACTAAAATTGATGCATTGACATATCGGATGGACCGCATGGCCGAGAGAGTCGATAAGCATGCTGAACGGCTGGATATGGCGGAGAGACGGCTGACGGAGGCGGAGGAGGCCCAGATGGAATGGGATAAAGATCGCAAGCAGTTCGGAAGGCTACTCCAAGTCATTCAGGACAAGACGGAGGACTTGGAGGCGCGCTCACCGCGCTCCAACGTTCGCATTACTGGGGTGGCGGAGTCTACCAACACTGGTAAAATGGAGCTGTTCGTAGAGAAGCTGCTTGGGACCCTGTTAGGGGAGGAAGTCTTCTCCCCTATGTTTATCGTCGAGAGGGCTCATCGCACGTTGGGGCTGAAGCCGCAACCAGGACTCCCACCGCGGCCGATTATTGCGAAGCTGTGGAACTATCGAGACAGGGACATAGCGCTTTGGCTGGCCAGGGAGAAAGGTGATCTGCAATTCGAGGGCATGAACATCTCCCTCTACCCGGACTTCACGGCGAGAGTGCAGGAGGAAAGGAAGCGCTTCGCCCCATATAAGAAACAATTGAGGGAACTCGGGCTTGACTATGCCATGTTGTACCCTGCGAGGCTCCGGATTAACAGGCAGGGGCACTCACATTTTTTCACCGACCCCACGGAACTGAAAAAATCTCTGAAGGAGTGGGCCAAGGAACAGCGCAACAGTCCGAGGAGTCGTCGAGAGGACGCTGATGCTGCATCTAACATGGACGAACAGGAGTGAACGGGAGTAAGGCCTCCTTTATGGGTCGACTGTGCCCTATCGTACTCTGGCGCTTGTAAGACGATGTGAGCCCACTGTGACCCGATCTCGGGGTGAGGTCTTCCTGGTTACTTCCTGAACTAATTTGTTTGTACTGGGGAGTTTGTTGGCAGCACGCTCTATTGGCCGTGTGTTACTGTGGGGAAGGCCCTCCCGCGTGCGGGAGTTCCATTATTAAACTATGAGGATTTGAGCTGGCGAAGGTGCCGAATGTTGGTCGGGGGCGGGGTGGAGGAGTAACTGCAGTTTAAGGTCCCGGACCCAATTGTGCTGTTGTCTGGCTGGGAACCTCTGCCTCTGCGCTTTCGGCTTTTGGCTCCTTTGAGAGCCCCTCAGGGTTTGTAGAGTTAGTTGGTAGTTCGGGGGGGGTGGTGGGTGGTGGCGGGGCCTGACTGACCGGGTTGGGGATGGTCGGCTGTGGGTGGGTGGGTGTATGCTCTTCTATTCCTTTGTTGAACGTGTTGAATATGACAAATTGGGACAGTTGGGGGGAGGGTTTTGTTAGGCCTACTACGGGACTGTGTCTGCGATTCCAACTGCGCGAGTTCAATACACTCATTACTTTGCAATGGCGGACGCTGAGGTTTTAGGGTTGGAGAGTGGCCCCAACTCTATCAGAATGCTGACTTGGAATGTGAGGGGGTTGAATGACTTTCGTAAACTCCGGAAGGTACTGGCATATTTACAGCGACACCGGGTTGACCTTGCACTGCTCCAGGAGACACACCTGCCTCTATCCAGCCCTATGCTGTTGACTAGAGGACTTGGAGGCAATTGCGTTGCAGCGGGGTTTACTACACATGCAAGGGGCGTGCTTACATGGGCTAATCCCAAATCGCAATTGAAATTGCAGCAGATGGTTGTGGACCCGGAGGGTCGATATACGATTGCACGTTGTGTTGGGAAAGGTCAGGATCTGATGGTTGTGAATGTATATGGCCCCAATTATGATTCGCCTGCCTTCTATTCCTCTCTAGCGGATCTAAGCAGACAGTATGAAGGTTCCAGGTTGCTGTGGGGGGGTGATTTCAATTTTGTGCTGAACCCAGAGCTAGACAGGTCGGCTGGCGCTTCCAGATGCCCGGCGGCCTCGGCGTTGATTATGCAGGCGGAAATGGTGAAGCTTGATCTGGTGGATGTGTGGCGCCATAGACACCCGGGGAAGGGAGGTTACACTCACTACTTAGCCTATCATAACATACACACGAAAATTGATTATTAGTTTGCCTCACACTCCCTCCTTAATTCAGTGAAGGGTTGTGTAATATTGCCCCGTACGTTGTCGGACCATTCACCATTGCTTATGCTGCTGGAGACGCCAGCTAGGAGAATCCCCCCGTTCACTTGGAGGTTCCCCCCATACTCACTTATGGATGAGGCTTTCAGAGGGGAATTAGCTGAAGACATTGACACTTACTTTGCGACTAATGTGGGGCCGGTGGATAGTGTGCAGGTTCTTTGGGATGCGTTCAAGGTGTACATACGAGGTATGACGATGGCCAAACACTCGGGGGTGCTCAAAGCTATCAGGCAGCGGTTGCAGTACTTAGAATCACAGCTGTCTGATCTGGAAGGGCGAACCGGGCGTGCAGGAGACGCTGACACTGATGAGAGGCTTAAATCCTTACTAGCAGAATTCCATGATGAGGCGGACAGGGAAATACAGCACATGGGGAAATATGCCACGGCACGCGCCTATGGGGAGAGAGACCGCCCTGGTTCCCTACTGGCTAAACTTATGCGAAATAGTAGACCGCCATTGGTGATTGAGGAATTGCTAACATCTAGCGGTGGGGTGGTCACGGAGGAAGGAGATGTACTGGCGGAATTTCACGCTTACTATACTGAACTGTACAGAACACGGTCAGGTCACCTAGAGGAGGAAATAGATGACTACCTGAGCTATATTGATATGCCCTTTCTAGCTAATTGGCAGAGAGAATTTCTTATGGCTCCGATTCAGAAAGAGGAGATTTCGGAGGCACTCGAGGTAATGAGGTCAGGCAGTGCTCCGGGGGCTGATGGGCTTACGGTAGCTTTCTATAAGGCTTTCCAAAATAAACTTATACCACACTTGATGTTGCTTTTCGATGACATTTGCCAACAGGGTAGTATGCCGAAATCTATGAGGGAAGCACTTCTCATTACAATCCTGAAGCCGGGGAAACCTCCCAACGAATGTGGCTCATATAGGCCGCTCTCCCTGATTAATGTAGACGCCAAACTGTACGCGAAAGTCCTGGCTGCGCGTCTGGCTCTCCTGGTCCCGGACTTGGTTGCCCCGGAACAGGCTGGGTTTGTCCCCGCTAGGAATCTGACATATAACATCCGTACTGTGTTAGGCACCATACAGCATGTCCGGCAAGAGAATAAGGCTGTCGCAATTTTCCTGGACATGGAAAAAGCCTTTGATTCGGTGGAGTGGCCACTCATGCTCAGGGTCCTGCATAAGTATGGGCTGGGAGAGCCTTTTTTGCAGATGCTAGGGGCCTTGTACTACAAGCCGACAGCCCGGTTGAAGATAGGGAACTCGGTCACTGCTCCGATTGAGATCAGCAGAGGCACCAGACAGGGTTGCCCCCTCTCCCCTCTTCTGTACGCCTTAGTGGCGGAACCGCTGGCGTGCGCTATCAGGGAATACCATGGGTTTGAAGGGATCAACTTTCCTACCTACCAGATCGGCATATCGACGTACGCCGACGATACCCTGCTATATGTTCGGGAACCGGAAGTGAACTTGGTGTCTGTCCTGCGGGAAGTGGTGAGGTTTGGAGCTCTGTCTGGTTTGCGGGTCAACTGGGACAAGTCCGTGGCGTTACCCCTGACCCCAGTGACCCACCCATTTGACTCGGAGTACCCGTTGCAGTGGACCACGGACTCGATTCGCTATTTGGGGATACGTGTCCACACTGATCCCGAGACCTTGGTACGCGAGAATTATGGTGTAGCATACTCTAGACTGGTGGATGATGTGGAAGTGTGGTGCAGGCTGCCGTTGTCCTTGATGGGCAGAATTGCGATTATGAAGATGGTGGTCCTTCCCAGGTTTCTTTTTCTTTTTACTAATATCCCGGTGGTGCTTTCAAAGGCATTTTTCAGACAGCTTACGCAGACGCTTATCAGGCTTGCGTGGGGGGGCAAACAGCCTAGGGTTCAATGGCAGACTTTAATGCTCCCCTATAATTGAGGGGGACTGGGGGCTCCGGATCTGGAGCGGTACTATAGAATAGCGCAGGGGGCTCATCTACACACTTGGGTCCATGGGGACCCCGGTATTCCACACGTGAAACTTGAACGCCTCTTTGCGGATCCCACTCCGCTCCCAGCCACAATATACTGCCCTGTTGACCGTAGGGTTGGGAATTTAGACTCTATTGCGGCTACGAACCATGCCTGGCATGAGCTGGTCCGCTCGAGGGAGAGCGAGCTTCTGTACTCGCCCCTCATGCGCGTGGAATGGGCAGTGTGGTTAACTCCACTGACAGAGAAGGGGGTCCTTAAGGCGTTACGGGACTTGGGCATAGAAAAGATGGGCGATCTCTTCCTGTTAAAACGCTGCAGCAGGTCCTACAATCCCACCCTGGGAAGACGCTATTGCACAGTTTTCAATATCATAGGGTCCCTGGTGCGCTACAGGTGTTACTGGGCCTGGAAATGTCGGAACCCCTGGAGGTGCCGGAGCTCACCTACGTTTTCAAAAACCCCTCGTCCAGTAAGTTGGTCACGAACCTTAAGAAACTGGGGGACCGACAAAAGCTGTACCCGCTCTCCAAGGCCAGATTAGCTTGGCAGACAGATCTCCAGATGAGATGTGGCAATACTGCTGCACGAATACTAGAAAGATTTCGCTTAATAGCAGACATAGATTGATACATTTAAAGTATCTGCAGCGTGTCTATTACACCCCGGAAAGACTGCACAGATACGGACTGAGGGATTCGGCGGAGTGCGAGCGGTGCCACTTTCCCTCGGCTGATTTTTTACACATGGCCTGGACTTGCCCTAGCATTCATACATTCTGGCAGGGGGTATTCTCGGAACTCAGTGTGATATTGGGAATGGAGGTCCTGCCGTGCCCGGCGCTGGCACTGCTAGGCTTCTCCAAACCGCTGCCGGTGGCGGTGCGGCGCTTGGCGGATATTGCGCTGCTGACTGCCAAACGCCTGGTTGCACTGTGCTGGATGAGGGGACCGATACCAACTAAGAGGCGTTGGGAGGTGGATTTGCTGTACTGCTGCATGCAGTCAGAGGTCTATAATGAACTGCTGCCCCCGAAGAGTCGCCCTAAGAATTTCTGGGGTCTATATAGGGAATATCTGTGTGCCAAGGAAGGCGGGGAGTCGGAACCCGAGGGGGAGGAGCTGGATGTGATACAGGAGGGAGGGGTGGAGGCATCGGAGAGGGACTTACTATACGTTTGACTGCTTCCTTCTGAGAGGTGGTAGCTGGTACCTTGGTGCTGTTGGCTGTGCTATGGGGGGTGGGTGCCCCTGAGGTGGTTACACAGGAAGGGTAGTCCTTGGTGATTGTATCAGTGGAAACACTCGCACACATGGGGCCTATGGGTCTCTGGCTGTAGGCACACTGTTAGCATTCAGACACTGCAGATATGGCAGGTGGGTGGGTGGACACATGTACGGGTAGGTCGGTTGCTGGGGGGGGGTTGGGGGTTTGTTTGAGTATGGGTTTTATTGTACTGTTACTTAGCGGAAATTGTTTATTGGCTTCAGGACTTCTTCTACTCAGTCACTCTAGCTGCACTGCACTTGCACATTACACTACGGTTCTGGGTTCTGATATACGGATTGTCCATTCCATTCTTGCTACATGGCAGTACTATTCATGCATGAGAATTTCTCTGTCTGCGCCGCCAGGCCTCCGGGATGCTGGCATTACGGCTGTGTATGATGCTATTGAACACTGTACCGGATACTATTTACTGTTGCCGTCGGCCTCCGGGTTGTGGGCGAAGAGTGCTGTGTGCTTTTGTGGAATATGCAATAAAGTACAAATTTAACAAAAAAAAAAATTATCACTTTTTCACCTTGATAGAATCTCTTTGTTTATACAGTTCTGCTAGGAGGGTGATTCTATCAGCACCTCTACACTTCTTTTTTTGTTTTGGAATTATTGGCAGCGCACAGCTGCGGAGGCTTACCTGAGAATTACAACCTTGCTCTCTACTACTACAAAAGTGATTCTGCACTCTACGGCAAGCACTTGATAGATTGAGGGACCCCTCTTAAAAGACTTCTTTCGCTGTTGAAAATGGCCGATCTAGGCCTAGCATTCACTGAAGATGAGATTTCCAACCTAATGGCAACCCTGGGAACTTTTGAGGGTCTGAATACCGCAGGCCCCTCAACAAGAAATAATGACTGGGATGAACTGGAAGAACTAAGGAGAACCCAGATAAAAATGGCAATCCATGGCCTACTGATGTCTGAATACCTCAAAGTCAACACTGCACCATCAGGTCTCGTAGTCCGCAACGAACCTTTCATTTTCTTACATGATAAGACTTTCAAAATCGACTGGTCCAAAATCTCGTGGCGATGCACCCGAGACTGGATTGTTCTCATTATAAAGACTGCAAGCAGGTTGGTGAGTGAACTCAAGGTAGAGATACAAACCGTAGAAATACGTCTAAAGAGTTATGAATCTCCCGCCGACATCAAAAAATATTTAGATGAAATGAACAAATCATTGAATGAGTTTGAAACCACTCTCAAAGAGAGCAAATATGAGAAACTGAAAAAAGACACCAGTCGGTGGACAAAGGAGAAAATCTACCCCTATATTAAAGATGATTATAAATCAACCCATGAAAATACCACTGATGATGAAGTATCTGACTTAGGATCCAATAGCTCGAATTCCAGTCGGAATAGAAGTCCAAGATACCGGGGGAATTGGAGGAACTTTCGCAGACCTAATTTTCGAGGCACAAGAGGATGGAACAACTTCCATCCCCACATGATGTACCCCCCACAACAACAATATGGTCCAGCCCCCTTTCAACACCCGCAGGGGCCTTTTCCAACTTGGGGATACCAACAACAAGACTATGGCTATTTTGACCCTTCAACTCCTTTTTTAGGGGCGCGCCAAGGACGGACAAAGGGGAGGAACCAGAGAGGCACTACGGTACATTGGAACACCGAAGAAGAAGAAACCCCCGAGTATCAACAAGGAGCATGACAGGCGCCACGAGGAACCAGAAGTGAGTTTGATGGTGAACCTTTCGGATACAGAATTAACAGACCCACAAAAAGAAAAAAAAAGAGTTTTGGAGAAGGGGCAGGGATATGTGCCCACAGCCAACATGGATAAATGCCATCTCTGTAAAGAGGTACAAGAATTCATGCGACGCCTGAAGTTGCAAGTCTTCTTTAAAGACAAGGAGGATGAAACGGAACATGGAGACACCAACTTAAGTCCTAAATCTAGGTTTACTCCTATGGACAACGTTCTTCCAATTGAACTACTAACATTTGAGAAAGCGGTAATGAGGGAGCTTGAGGATATTAACCCTCTAGAAAAACGCGTCTTCCATAACATCACCAATGAAGAACGAAAAGCATTGCGAGACCTGAGCAACAACAAGGGAGTCATAATCAAGCCAGCCGACAAGGGCGGTGCTACTGTCATACAGAACATAGAAAAATATGACAATGAATGCATGAGACTGGCACAGGACAAAAGAAATTACGAAGTCCTTCACACGGACCCCACGGAAAGAATAAAAACCAAGATTGGCACAATGGTGGAGGAGGCATTAGCACACGACTGGATCACCAAAAAGGAAGGGGAATTTCTCTGTCAGAAGAATCCCAGAATCCCTTATCTATACACCCTACCCAAGATTCCCAAAGACCTGCAGAATCCCCCAGGACGACCCATCGTCTCTGGCATCAGGTCTATTCTAGAACCAGTCTCTAGATTTGCGGACGCCTTCCTCAGACCCATGGTTCAAAAAACATCTACATATCTTAGAGATACCAAAGATGTATTGAATTTGCTCGAAGAGGTCACCTTTGACCCAAACACTCAGCTATTAATCAGCTGTGACGTGGAGAGTCTCTATACCAGTCTGCCACACCAAGCTACCCTGGAGATCATTGAAGATGTACTCTTTGAAGACTTTTGGGAATATCAGACACCACGTAATGTGGTGATGGATTGCTGCTCTCTTGCATTAAAAGAGAACTTTTTTGAACATAAAGGCACCCTATATTTACAAAAACACGGCACCAGCATGGGAAGCACATTTGCTCCTAGCATAGCTGGACTCTATGTGCACCATCTAGAGGTGACCAAAATACTGAATCCCAACAACCCTTTCAGATCTAACATCATGTTGTGGAAACGATACATCGATGATATCCTTATCATCTGGGATGGAGATGAAAGGAATTCCGAACATTTTCTAACATGGCTGAATCTTCAAGATGATTTCTTGAGATTCACGACAATAACCTCCAATAGCAACTTGGTTTTCCTTGACTTGAATATCTTTCCCAAAGATGGAAGATTAATGACCACAACCCATTTCAAAAATACTTCAAAAAATTGTCTTCTAATGTACAACAGCTTTCATCCTAAACATCTACGGGATAACCTCCCATACGGTCAGTTTCTGCGCCTTCGCAGGAACTGTACAGAGATTGGTAACTTCAAAATACAATCAGAGGATCTAAAAAAGAAACTAATAGCACAGATGTACCCAAACCGAATCATTGACCAGGCATACACACGAGCTAAAAACAACTGCCGTGAGAGCATTTTGGAAGCAAAAGTACCTAAGGATGAAGAAAAACTACCTATTTGTGTGACCACATACAATACTAGTTCAAACCTAGTGACCAAAATCATCAATAAAAATTGGAAAATTTTGAACAGTGGCGGACTGCAGATACCAAAACCTATGTTCGCACACAAAAAAGCGCAAAGCATAAGAGATGTCTTAGTCCACACGAGACCCAAATCGAACAACACCAATGTACAAAGAGATCCAAATTTTGTACAGGGCCATCATCCTTGTGGAGGATGCAAAGTCTGTTGCCTAACTAAGAAGAGTAAAAAACTAACCTTCAACAATGGTACTGTTTGGGAACAGAGAAGTTTCAGCAACTGTAACAGTGCCAATGTCGTATACCTGATCACCTGCCCCTGCAAACTTGAATATGTGGGAATGACAAGCAGGGCAGTAAAGACCAGGATAGGCGAACATAAGAGCACTATAAAATGCAGAAAATCCAGCACAAAACTCACCAATCATTTTTTGGAAAAGAACCACAAACCAGAGGAAATTTCGTGGACTGTGATAGAACTAGTCAGCAACGAAAATTTTCTTTTAGAAAAAGAACAAAGATGGGTGTTTCGTATTCAATCCCATAAGACTGGGCTGAACGATGATATACCCTGGGGACAGCTATAAATGAACTCATCTTCATCTGTAAGAGACAATCCAGATATCTGGCTACTACCATCCGAGAATACTCTCTTTTCTTACCCCATAATATGGCATCTGTCGTTTTTGGTTTTTTATAAATTCTAATGACCCTACCAATGACTTCCTTATATCACTGTTTGATTTTTTGTAAATATTACACACCAAATATCCGATACTTTTGCTTTGTAAATGAGAGTGCAGAAAGACTTCAGAGTTTTCCCTCAAATCGCGCAGAAAAGCGGCAGCCATCTTAAGTGTTTAGCTCTCCAGCTTCTTCTGAGCAAGCCGCACCCACACGAATGACGATGCGGAAATGAAGTGTTTTTAACAATGCCAAACACACGAGACCGGCAATCCTCGGAGCAGCACGGGGGTAGGAATAAGGATTCTTTCTTCTGCCGGTGATTCAACCACGCTGAACACCCCTCGCCTGCAAGCTCACGGGGCATTGAAAACTATCGAAAAGAGTACGTATATTGCCAGTGTCAAGGTTCTAGTAAAAAAAAACCCCACCCTTTTTCTTCTTTCCTAAAAAAGACGCGAATGAGGGTTTCCTGATTATCTTCCATTTGTTTGTTTGTCAGAGTGTATGGAGTCGCGATTGTTTGTATGTATGATGAAACATGAGTGAACCCCAATATAACGAGGGTTCTACAATACACATCTGGCGATAGTTAGCCAGTTACGAGAGGTGCACTGTTTTTGCCTATTCTATTACATACAGGCAAAATAACCGCCTTTGATTCACAAGGCGCTCTCTCAGTATTGTGCTATACGACCACTTGAATATTTTGTGTTACCAGTCAGATTGATGTGTTTACCACGCATTTATGTTGGTTTCTATCTTTTTCTCCTTTCTTTTACAGAGACCGCAATAGGTCAATATTTTTGGTACTCATTGCATTTACCTTGCTTCACTGGGGCCAGCTCATACCCTGAAGCCCAAACAGTCAGCTTATTTTTGCTGTATTGTTTGTAGGACAGTAGGCATACTTCTGTAGAACTGAGTTATTAGTAGTAGGGATCACTATACGGTCCTGATGAGTACGCAGTAGGGGACTGCTTACGAAACATGTTGACTAGGTAGCAAGCTATTGCTCTACCTCACAATCCCCTTCTTAATGTTCCCAGCTAGAGAAGTGAATAAATAATTTTTTCTACTAAGCCAGGGAATTTTTAACCTTTTTGTAATTTTTCTCACTCACTTGTTAGGTCCCTACACTTTCACTGACACCCCTACACCCACACATAGCCTCTGTCACAACTTAAGTGCTCCCGCGTAGTTCGTTTGGTCGTAGCACGCCCCGTCCCGTTATAGGGGCGGGAAGACCCCTATGATGAAGCATGACACTAAAGGACTTTTTAGTGTGTGAGGGGTATTTTATCAAGCACATTGTGCTCTCATCTTTCTAAATCTAAGAGAGAGCCTAGTATCACTCAGAAAATTAAACATAAAAATTATCACTTTTTCACCTTGATAGAATCTCTTTGTTTATACCATTTGAACCTATCCATAGGGCTGATATCAAGTTTCTCACCTGGAAGGTTGCGTTGCTTTTAGCTTTGACTTCATCTCGTTGCATGAGCGACCTTCACGCTTTCACTATCAAGCCACCTTATCTACAATTCAGACCTGACGGCGTGGTGCTTCGCACCAACCCCTCTTTCTTACATAAAGTGCCTACAGATTTTCATCTGAATGAGCCTGTGTTCCTAAAGACTTTCTTTCTGGACCCAAAGTCTCCGGCGGAGCAGCGCTTGCATTCTTTGGACATCAAACGATGCCTTAAATTTTACATTGCCAAAACTGCCTCCTTTCGCAAGTCCGACCAACTGTTCATTGCTCATGGGCGACTGAGTAAGGGGCATCCAGATACCAAACCAACAATTGCCCGTTGGCTTTCTTCAGCCATTACCTTCTGTCATTAACAAGCAGGCAAACCATTGCAGTCTTCAGTGAAGGCTCATTCTACGAGGGCGATGTCTTCATCCACCGCCTTGTTTGCTGGTGTGCCACTTCATCAGATTTGCCGTGCAGCGACATGGTCCAGCAGGCACACCTTCACCAAGCATTACTGCTTGGATGCCATCAATGAAGCGGATACCGCAGTGGGGCAGGCAGTGCTTCGTCATCTTTTCAAATAAGGTGAGCCTCTGTTCCCTCCTCCTTGTGTTCTCCTGTGATTGCTATTATTGTTACTGTCTTTGGCTTTTTCCATTGTGCCTAGCAATCTCAGCTCTACGGAGGTTACTGCTCTCTATTCTATTCAAGCATGTGAATCTATGAAAGACACCCCTAATACTGGAGAAGAACAATTGTTACTTACCTGTAAACAGGTTGTTCTCCAGTATTGGTGTCTTTCATAGATTCACATGTGACCCACCCTTTCCTCCCCTCAGAGGCTCTCTTCTCCTCATGCACTCTAGGTCTCTTTGGTGCTTCGAAAATCTGAGGACTTGGGCTTGGGACTCCCACTTCGACGACGGGGAATATTCAAGCATGTGAATCTATGAAAGACACCAATACTAGAGAACCACCTGTTTACAGGTAAGTAACAATTGTTCATATATATATATATATATATATATATATATATATATATATATATATATATATATATATATATGTATTACCTGCTGGTTATTGCCAGTAGTTACCTAAAAAGGGTATACACATACCCAAAATTAGTCTCTGGGACCTGGGTGCAAGACAATACGTAGGGGCAATAGTCCCAGAAAAACAACCATACACTGTAAACAAATTCAAAACAAATATTCAAAATAGACCATAGAACACAAGGTATTTTGTTAGACACAGTGTTTAATTCACACTTACCAATGTTCTCTTAATGGAAATATTAACATAATATTATATGCAACAATATCCCAAGACGGGAGCACGGTGAGGGATGGGAGAAGGGAGGGTTGGGTAATGGTGCTTCAGTGAGGGTAGGAAAGCAATTCCCATATGGAAAACTTTAAATTGTATTTCGGGTTGTGCTGATAAAAGGAAGGGTCTTGGTACTCAGTAAATGAAGTATCTGATTACTGGAAACGGGCCTCTCAGCTCCGATGCATCTTTACGTCTCTGCTCTTGATGAAAGCCTCAGTTCGAGTAGAAGTGCTTTGGTCACTCTCTCGCCACAGGAGCCAGTGCACCCGTCCATGCCCCTAGCCTGAGGGCAGAGGCATTATGATCACCCCCCCACCCACACTTTTTTGTTCTGAAGAATACCTGACGTAAGGGATGCAACAACCTACAGCTCCTTTGGGTCGAAACATCGACATTTTACTGCACAAACCAGCAATCAACAGATATTTCATACTGTGCAACTGTTGAAAACATGGCGTCATATTGTTTATATTGAAATGTAGATTGATTGGCTCAAGGAATGAGCCTCATGTATCGTAAATAACATACTGCTTTTGATTGGCACTTTTATCCTTCAATCACTTTCCTACCCTCACTGAGGCACCATTACCCGACCCTCCCTTCTACCATCACCTCACTGTGCTCCTGTTTTGGGACATTGTCGCATATGATAATATGTAAATATTTCCATTAAGAGAACATTGCTCAGTCTGAATTAAACACTGTGTCTAACAAAATACATTGTGTTCTATGATCCTTGCCAGTAGGCAGTTATGGTTAGAACCTAGTCTCCCTAGGATAAGCATTTGTTTGTTTTGCTAATAACTTTGCCATCATTTGATGAATCTTAAAAACATTTTTAAAAATAGTGTGCCAGTCAGTTCAGCTGCTGTCTTGAAAGTTTCAGGGTGATTCACCAAGCAGGGATTGAGAAAAAGGGGAGGTCCATTTTTCCCATGCATTTTCCCATCTGAACACGACTACAGCCCGAACTGCTGAACGGTATTACAACAAATTTGGCAGAAAGCTAGATCTTGGTCAAAAAAGAGTTCTTTTTGTAATTTGGTGTAAATCCGCTCTGTAATTTTGGAATTATTAAAGAAAAAAGATTTATGTATATCTAGAGATGCGAAGAGCCCATGGATCCGACATATCTCATGTTTAGATATAATTGGCTGGCACCCCTTCAACCTGGATGTGGTGACAGCTATCTTAGGACTCGGGCTCGGCAGAGTCCCAAAAAATTATTTTTTTAAAAGGGAGCAGGGTGAAAATACTCTGATCCCCTAGGCCTGGGGGTGCAGTACCACAAGGACACCGCCGGGGTCCCAAATTTGTTTTTTAAATCTTCCCACGAATTTGATGAGGATCCACAGGAAAATTAGAAGAAAAAAACAAGGGTGGTTTCCCATGCCTATTTTTTACTAGCCCCACTGGTGGGCCAGGTCCTGGGGGGAATTATTTATTATATAATGGGGAGGAGTGCGCACGCTGTCGCCCGGGCCCCAGTGATCTAGAAAGCAGGGAGAGGGCAACAGAGGCCAACTCTTAGGCTAAATTCGGTCCCAAGTGCGTACCAGGCACTGCCATCCATATTAGCATGGGTTTACAGAAAGGCCTTTGTGGGCCCCCGTGGGGGATGGGGGGCTGCACTTGGGGGGTACCTATGGTACCCTCCTACATTGCCATGCTCAAGGTGGCAGGCACCGCGCGGTGCCTGTCACGTTGTGCATGGCAATGCACAACATGCCTCTTTGGCATTGCGGCGAGCAGCACCCGCCGCAATGTTGAAGATGTGGGATGAGACCGCCAGGGTGGTGGTCGCATCCTAATTGGCGGTGCCGGACCGCCGCACCCCTGGCGGCCGGTCCTAGCACTGCTAGGGTGGCGGGCAGACTGAAATCCACCCGCCATCCTAATGGGGCCCTATGTGTTCATTTTCACACAATCTACATATCTGAGTAGTATACAGTTTGTATTGATAATTTTGACTTTCGTAGTCCTAAGTTGATGTTCATAATCACAACAGAGTCCCATGTCCATGTTTATGGTGGTGTTTACCGGAAAGCTATGTGTTGAATCCATGCCTGTTGTCTCTGTGTGGGATCAAGACCGAGTGTTCGGTCAAAACGGGTTACACTTGAGCTTTATGAAGCAGTAAATGTTTCCTGTTCCGCATATCCGTGTTGTGCCTGAGAGCGCGCTGTATTGTGAAAACTTTGGATGGATTTCATTACCGGTCAGCTCCGCCAGTTAGCGCACCACCTCTCACGAGTTTCTGGTTTTTCAGAAGGGGCTGACTTCGTAAAAAAATTAATATATATATATATTTTTTTTAATAAACAATATTTTTGTATGTTTTTTAACGATGTTAGTGTGAAACAATACTTTTATCCTATATTTTTGCACTTATCATTATAAAGGATTGGAAACAGATATTTTTGTAAACAATTTTTTTGACACAATATTTGTGTTACACGATACTGTTGATTTCGATATTAGTTTAGTCGCCCCTGTGCAACCTTAATGGGGCTTTTTAAGTCAATTACAGCACTACTCAAGGTGAGTCTCAATGCAGCAGGAAGGCTGATAATAGGCAAGAGATGTTTTCACCATATTACCCTTTTTCTAAAGTCTCTCAACTGGCTCCCATTTAAAGCTAGGACCCAAATGAATATAGCTTGCTTGACACACAGTGCCTTGCACTATGGTGAACTCAAGTATCTAGCAGAAAAGATCCACATATCAAGGAGCAGCTGTTCCCATAGGAGTGGGAACTCTCCAGCTGAAACTTTGCAGAGTTAGGAAACAAAGACCGAGCAATTTCTAATTTCAAGAATTAGGTTAAAAGGATTCTCGTAAGCAGATTCTTACCATAGTGATAGTAACCAGAGACGACCGCTGGACAACCTGACTCCTGGGAAGACCCTCTCGATTAAACTCAGACTAAGGAATCAAGAGCACCCACCTCACCCAGGAGAACAACCATGAACAATGATGACCATTTGTTTGCCCTGCGCAGGATCACCAAGGGCCTCCATAAGAACATCCATAGATGAACAGCACAAGGGTTCGGTACTGAAATACAATTGTTTTGAGATGGCTTTTGGAATGTAATGTAACCTGTTATGTTTATGTTTTTGTTGATTGAAGAGCACTCTGATACTCTACGGCAGCAGCGGTGCGTCCATTGGGGCGTAGGGGCGTAGCCCCGCCAGCCACCATGGACCCGCATCGCGGCTGCCGGCCGCAATCCTATCCTGGTATTTTCTAAATTAAATATCGCATTATTGCAAGCAACAATCAGCCGCCGGCGGGAATTGCGCAGGGGGGTGGCCTGCTGCAGCTTGAGTGACAGTCCACACTCAGGCTGCAGCAGACCGTCCCAAGCATGCGCACTGTAAGTTCCCCAGCGGGACCCAGGGGTGCTTGTTTGTTGCCACAGCCCGGGTTTTCAACAGCCGACAGGGCGAGTAGCAAATGTGCCGATTGGCTGGTCCACCGGCGCAGCATCCCGCTGCCATTGGATGCCGCGCGTGGGGGTGGCTCTGCATTCGTGTAGGTGCCTGGGTGGGTGGGGTACGGATGCCAGTGCGCCTGCAGCTCAAGGGCCCGGGAGCGATGTCTCCACTCAACGTTCGGGGTCTGGGACTGGCTCTGCGCTCGCCTCCGGTAAGTGTCATTATCAAGGTTCACATATGAACAGAGTCAGCTTTTCTTTTACATTCCTGGAATGTTTTCGATGACCACTTCAGAATCAAGCCTTGGGTCGGATTCAGCAGTGGATGGACGCTGGTTTTGTATTTACCTGCCCCACCCCCGCCCCATTCCACCGTCCATTACGTGTTTCTGGTGCAGGCAATATGCATTGAGTCTTTCTCCATTATTTTCATCATTATGAACATTTTCACGGGAGAGGTCGTGTCCTTCCCATGGAGCGCCTTCAATGCTTCGCCCCCTAATGAGCGTCATTTCTCTAGTTTGGAGCTTCCTTTGTCATTCATGTCTTTGGCAGTTAACTTCCTAATGATGACGTTTGCAAAGAACAGCGCCGCAGAATCCCAGGAAAGTGCCAGAACGGTACAAGCACACCTGACAGTCAGACACAGATCTCACTTTGTGTCATGCAGAATTTAAGCGCTAATCCGGCTGAGGCAAGGCCTCACTCCTTTTGTCAAGAACCATCAGTCGCGCTCTACAAGGTGCTTATTAAAAGTTTAATTTATTCTGTACCTCTCGCCCAAAGATTGTAAAAACTCAAGTTTTTTCACGTGCAGGATTAGGTGTTATGTTCATGCAGCAACCTAAAGTTATTTTATTTTGCCATTGAATGAATTGAAGTTTTGAGGAATCGAATATTGTTTTTAAATTCCAGATTTTAGGCGGAGGGACGCTGCCATGATGGCAGGCCATGATTGGAGGGCAGCCTTCCGTAGATGCCAACTCTGTACTAAACACTGCAAACATGTGCAACCACTTAAGAGTTCCTTCGGTGGTTCACCGCGGATCTGCGGAAAACCACAGTGAACAAACTCCTCCTGTGGTGAAGAGAGTCCTTAAAGTCAGTCCTCCCCGAGCCAGCAGTGGTCTGCTCCATACCTCAGCAGTACTGCACCTTTCTTGGTTGTTAATGTTAAGCCATCTTATGCAGTGCCGAGCTTGCTTTATTTTTTGCTCTGGTTTAACACTGGCGTGTGAATTTGCATTTTCACTACCTTTTAGGGATACATTTTCTGTTGCTATAATACTTTTAATATGTTCCTCGACCTCTCCCATCCCTGACTCGGTCAAAAAGTTAGTACCACTGTAGTCTTAATTCATTTTTCCCACAGAAGTCCGTTCCCTTTCATCTGCTGCGGGCTAGCTTCTACTGTGTTTTGGAGGTAATACTGAGAGGCTTCCTTCCCACCTTTTTACTTTGGTTCAGGTCTTTTAATTTGTCCCACGTTGTACTTTTCAGCTGTCTCTCTTCTCTACCAATTGTAGCTTCCAATCCAGGCACAATACATTCTGCCCTTCTTTCGGTCACGGCATGGGTAATATCAGTGTCGGGGAAAACGCTTTTTAAAAGCCAGGCACCATGTTGTTAATCTAATGTTGCATCAAATCTGTTACTTGCCTTTCTTAATGTTGAGAATTTTATGCTCACTTAACCTAAGAGTGAGTAGGCCATTTTGAGTTGTCAGATAAAATCTGGGTATCATTTACGGTATCAGTGACAGTATTTGTGAATACTTTACATCCTTTGTGCTGCATAATATGATTAGGACTTTAGTTTATTCTCGTTGGGGTCTGAGGCTCTTTTCTCACCCATAATATACATTTACCCCTTTAACAGCTTAGTATAATAAGTAGCTGTTTACTTTTGATGTTTCCCAGCAATCAGTGAGTTCCTTTTAATGGCAGCCTGTCTTCTCCGCACTTTCTGAGAGGGTCACACTGGGATTATAAGAGATACACTCCAATCACATTTGCAGCACTATCACAATTCTTATCCCAGAATGAGGTGGGCCCTCATTTCTCCCTCTTAGGGCTTCCTCGGAGTCTGCCAGACCATGAGGCTTACCAGAACAGAAAACCACTCCGCACACACCTGCATCTTACATCCCTTCCTCCCTCAAGCTCGGACCGCCCTTAAGCTCTACTAAGGCCATAGGCACGTGAAAGACATCAAGAAGGTAGTGATGGCGCCATGGTTCTTGATAGCTCTTGGCATTGAAAGCACAGCATAAAACACACGATAAGGTTTCTTGTAGGTAGAAGCCTATATTAAAAATCAGAATCTGCTTAACTCTACTCCACAGTGAAAAACATGGAGCCCTCTCCTACGCTGCCCACAAGTGTATCTTCCCTCATAGCATAAAATTACTACCCCAGCAAATAAGTCTTCCCTGGCCTGATGCTTTACAGCTGCCCTCGATAGGAAGCCGTAGAATCTTTAATGAGGGCAGTACGCTCTGGAATGGCTTGCTTACCAGAGCTCTTCTTTCTGAGCATATATTGATCTGCTCAAGAGCACAAGAGCCCTGTTAATGTACTGAGACCTCTTCCCCTACCCTCTCATATGTCTCACTAGTCCAGCAGGATTCAGTGTCAGTGACCACACCTCTTTTCTAGAAAGTATATGCCCGAGCTGATCTGATTCTAAGGTGAATGTTTTACAACACTCCCATGCTTTCCAGCTATGTCTGCACAACAGAAACACATTTGCGTACGTAAACCTATGTCACTGGACTCTTCAGGCTCCCCAAATGCCCAAGCCTAAACTGTAAAGGGCTAACTGCATGACTATTCTAGTGTGTGTGTCGTCATTATTCCTTTGGGGCTGCTATCTTTCAACATTGTAAAGTGCTTTGACTCAAAAGTTACATGTTTTAAAACGCCATTCTTACATATATATTATATTTCATCCATTTGTCTCCTGGGTAGAGCACGATCGCGCAAAGTATCAGTGTTTCACCCTTCTTTTTTTTCTGTGCGGCGTTTAGGTTGCACCGCCAAAGATCCACGGGATATCAGACAGACAGACCCCCTTTGCACAGGCTCGCTCCTTGAAATATGTAGCGCTTTCCGTCTCTAGATTTAACTGTGGTTAATGCATGATATTTTTGAAACATAAACACACTGTTTACCCTGGAATGCTTCTTATCATATCCTATCGGTTTATTCTGCTGGCCAACTCTTAGGCATTTTCCCACAAAGAATTGAAACGCCAGGTCTGAGACATTACAACTTAATTAAGCTTAGGAGGCCTTAGATTTACGCTTAGCAGCATATGGTAAATAAACAAAGTCTGTAGCTTAATGGCCCTTGTGGGTGTGACTACATTAGGAGCCTTCTTGGAAATAAAGAGGGCGAGGAATCAGACGCATTTACACACAACAAGGGAACATGGCTTTTTAATTCCATAGCAGACTCGTAATAGATTTTGTTTTTAACTCTTCCATGCCAGCAATATGAAATACTCAATCAGAAAATGGTGCTATGATTGTGGTGTCGAGTTCAATGTGCTGCAACTCTAGGCCCATATATGATACTTTTATGATCATGATGCATGCTCTGCCGTGGTGTTGGGCGTGTGTGACCTGAGGTAAGAGGTAGGAGGGCCCAATTTGTGGTGTGAGGTGGGTCTAGATCTGTGTATGCTCAGAATAGTGATGAAACACAAACATTTCCCTCACTACAGGCACTACTGTATTGCAGGTTTCTTGAATACCCAGGGATGCATATTAAGGGCAGTATCTGCCTTTGATTTATGAAGTGAGTTGATGACAGCATACCTTTCAATGTGGCATGCAGACCGGCCAGGTTTATCATTTATATCAATTTTGTCATGTTAGATGTTGTATTTACTACAGGTTGTGATTCCTACATAATTGATTAGTGACCTATTGGTCTTGCTGAGGATGGAGCAATGGAGATTGGGCAAAAGATGATGGCTATGACAGCAAGTGTCCTATTATTTAATTTTGGCAATTCACCTTTGCATTTAGATCTCCCCATGCTTTCGGATGCATGAATGATGCAGCAATTGACAAGGCATATCTACTTGTCAAAAGACAAGGGATACATAAAGGGGAATTTAGAGACACCTTCGCAGATCCATTCTGCAATGGTTTTTTAGGATATACTTGACATAACTTTCATATTGTTCATATTCAACTTCTTACTGAAGTGCATATTGCTCCAAACTGTCATCCCTTTCTGGTCCATGGCTATGCATACACACAAATTAGAAGATGTAACACACTAGTCTAGCAATCAACAGTGAGGGACTAGCAATTTAAGAAATCAGCATGTTTTCCATCCAGTGGAGTTATGGTAGAGTCATTTACATGTTCACGACTGCTATACAATCAGCCAGTCTCTGATTCCTGTATCTAGCAGAAAGGGTATGAAACCAGCATGAAAACAGAGTACACATTACATTACCAAGGGTTCATTCCCTGCCCGTAAAGGCACATTGCCTGATCAGTCAATGTGTTTACTGTTACTGATCATCTGTTTTCCTCTCCATATTGTTGTGATGTTAATGCTATTGGTTTTACTGGAAATTGTGTTGTATTTACAGAAGTGATATAGTTGAAGTAAAAGGCACTTTACGCCCATTCCCAACCCCACCCATCCATGGGTTGCGGAAGCTAATTAGCAGACTGGGAGCATTGCTTTTATTTTCCTTTAGTGTAATAGGCTGGCTGGTGAAGTACACTTCCCATAGTGTGCAGTCACTTCAATTTGCCTTTAGGTGACTACTTGGCTTGATGGTGGTTTTCTATTTGATTTCATGTAACTCCTTGTCTTGATGAGTGCATTGGTTTTAGTTTGTTTGAGGTAACTGCTTCACATGCTGGTTTCATCACACAGCTGATACCCACCCTGAGAAAGCCAGAGCTGCCCTGTTAGTGGTATCAACACCAGTGTGCTTAGGTTCCTTACAGCTCCTTCACTTGAAGTGGGGTACCACCTACCCGTTACTTTTTGTATCCTGCTCGTACCAAGTCAGACCCAGACCAGTCCCCACAGTTGCTCCGGATTAATGGACATTGTCATGTCATCTCAGGCGCGATGTAAAGAGTGAGCTGAGGACTCTTTTGGCTCAAGAACCAACTAGCTGGTGACCCTTGTGGTTGTTTAAAGATTTAAGATCAGCCTGTAACTCAGTCTTGAGCTGGGTCGGTGACCTCGATTACAAAGTGGCTGTGCCAGATGTCCCATTATGACCCCTTTTGCCTGTCTCCCCTTCTGGCGCACAGGGCATAAAACTGGGGGGTTCTCAACCCTGCCAAAAAACTGAGGGGTGACCCTAAGAGCACAGCTGCCATCCTATCAGGGGTGGGATGCTTTGGTGTGCTGGTCTGGTTTTCTGGGTGCATTGTCTCAAGTTTTTTCCCATGTAATTGATTGGGTGTCTTGGTAAGTTGCTTTTATGTGAATGTCTGACTTATGACTGTGCATTCCTTTCAGTGTGCACTTGCTTCAGTTTACTTTTGAGTCACTGTCTAGTTTGCTGAATGAATTGCTTTCATTTTTCTTTCATTAAACTGTTTGACTTGCTTGGTGCTTTTATGTTGGTGCCTGCATGCTGTTCAGTTTAAATGTATGTGACTGGCCTGTTGACTAGCACCCTGCTTGCAAAGTGAAGGTTCACAGGTTCACACTTGCTTTAGTTTACTTTTGTATGGTTGACTGCATGCACTGTTTTGCTGGATGCATTGCTTTAAGTTACTACTTGATGCATTGCTTTCAGTTTGCTTTAAAGTAATTGCCTCTCATTTTCCCAAAGCTTTGTGAAGGCTGTTTCCCAACTGCGTGCAACTTCTTCTACTCTTAGAGCTGAGATTTTCATGAAAGTCTTATAGTCTGAATTCAGCACCTGAGCGTAATAGGACGAAATGTATGAAGCTCTGTGGTTATACTGAATAAGCAGCTACCTATGTTATGCCATCTATTAATGTAATAACTGCACTTTCACAATTGCTTTATTAACCTTCCTGCTTTCTCAAATTTGCTTGAAAATGCACATTTTTCTTCTTTTTTTCAAATTTTTCTAGGGGGGTTATCCCCCCAAACCCCCCTTTTGGGGTTCGGGCTCGCTCGCTACGCTCGCTCGCTACGGTGCTGGATGCAAATCACTTTGCGCACCACCACTTTGAAATGTCACCCACCGCCCCTGCTCTACGGTAATATTTCCACTTTAAAAAACTCTTTAAATAAAAATACATGAATATGCTGGTGTGTGTTAT